>NW_022589723.1:28659261-28929253 GCF_004348235.1 Phoca vitulina
TTATCACCCAGCCACCCCATCCCTCCCACCCCCCACCATTTATGTATCCTAGTCTTAAAGTGAAGACAAGTAGTGTGTCCCCATCTACCACATACACTCATTTGGTTGTCTTATTTAATACATAAATTGATTTTTTTTTTTTTTTTGCCTGTGTCAGTGATAAAAGAGACAAAAGGTTCCTTAGTCCTGCACTGTATCATGAGCAATCTAACTTTATCTTAATAAAATGAGATGTAGTTTGGGTTTCTCTTGGGCCAGTTCTGTATCCTTAATAACCCCATAAGCTGTCCACATAGCATCCATCACTGCCCAGACCAATTGGTGGGAGGCCTTCGATGTTGCCCATTCCCTCTGTGTACCCTGCACAGCTGGCCCTGAGTGCCAGCAAGCCTTTCTCCAGCTGACAGGGCTAATCAGGATGATCCATATGGCCTCTCCTCTTCATGGCACAATCACTAAGTGGATTTGCTTTGCTTGTATCCATATGGAGTGACTGTTTGAATGGGCAGTGGAGATTTTAACTGAGTCCTCTGCTGATAAACCCATGCCAGAGTGGAAAAGAATTAACCATTATCATGCCAATGGAAGCACAGCTCTTGAAGACAAAGGATCCCAAATCAGGTGAGTGTAGGTAAATAGTATAGCACTTGAGAATGTTTTCCAGAGGATTTTTCATTACTAAGGATGAAGGGGGCTATTGGTTTGAACACATGGGGAAAATAACTTGTTTTCATTGAAAATCTCATAGCTTGTAAATCCAAAGAAAGCATCTCGTACACAGTTCACCGAGTGGTTGACAAATGGTTCCATTTACCAAAACCAAGTGTAAATTTGTAAATGAGCTTTTGCTGGCTGTGTTGTTAAGATCATGGTTGTAAGTTCACTCTGTGGTTCATACGTGAAATACTAGACGTGGAATGGAGATGTATCTTAAGTCTAAGTCATAGCCAATCCACACTAACACCATTTGGTGTAGACCATCAGCTCTGAGGTTACTGGTAATACTGATGTGGACAAAAACTCGGAATACATTCTCTTCTAGTCCTTTGTTTTGTAGCAGGTTCACTGCCATTATTAGGTAGCTTTTCATGGGATGTAAAACCTTTGGTTCTTACTTTTTCTTTTGAGTTCCTATGTTTCATTTGGGGGGGTGAGAAGATACCTGGTAAGAGAGCAAAATATGAGGAAAGGGCATATGGACTCTGATTTTTGGAAGTACTGTTGATTTGTCATTTTCTCAAAGAGTGACCCATCAAGTTCATTGCTAATGTTAGATCTACCCTTAGCTGGTCTTTGTTGGGGATATTTTTGTAATTTTCCTGCCAACTGTATGAATGTGGAGATTCTGGATTCCCACTGTTGTCCTTACCACAGAGGGGAGTAAGGGGTCTGACACCTCAACGGGAGCCTGAGGATATACCTTAAGGGCCCCACTCCAAATAGTTTCATAATAGAGCTGCATGAGAATTTTGTATTCCACTCAGAAATAATATATTGGTGTTGGTTTTAAATGGCCAGTTTAACCTTCAAGATCCAAGAAGATTGACCTGCAACTTTGTATACTCTTTGCAAATGGTCCTATATTTCCTTCTTTGTTCCCAAATGTGAAAAAAAGTGGTCTTTGATAGCTTGCAATATTACTTCTCTGATGGGTTTAAAAGTTACTGTGACACTGTAGGAAGTTTGTTGCTTCTCACCTCATAAAATAAGCCACCTCTGTCTTGAATGAATCCTCCTTTCTGTGACTGCACGGAAAGGTGGAAGGTTTTGGCCTAGGAAGGGCTGGAAAGAGGGAGGTCTCAAAGGAGGTAGGCTATGTGCACGTGCTGTTCTGCTGCTTTGTCTCCGAAACTGGTCTGATGAGAAGCATAAGATTTTCTCTTGGGGGGTGGGTGGGGTGGGGGAGAAGAGAGGAGATAACATATCACAGTTACGAGGGAAGAACAGAAATGGGTAAGCTTTGACAGTTTCCCTCTGCTGCTTTGTCAAGCTGTCTTGAAACACCCGAGTGCTGACAATTCCTCTGCAGTCCTGCGTGTAATGTCAAAAGTGTGTACGTGGGCAGTTATGTACATAAGCACATGATGGGAGGAAAAACAAGAGGACTGACTTAAAAATAGTTAAAGACTAGAAACACCACATTAATGTGACATCTACTGACCAAATAGGAGAAAAATAAAATCCATAAGGCAGCTAAGAAAGATGAAGCCCATCTTAATCAGAGGCTGTTGTCTTGAACTATTGGAGCGCAGTGACCTGAAACCCGCTTGTACCAATAACACCCTAGATTGCTTTTTTCTTTCTTTTTTTTTTTTCATGGCTGCCTAAGGGAGACTATCGTCAGGTTTTTTGGGATAATTGGAAAATGCGGGAGTGTGTATTGTCATTGTGCTGGTCATCAAGGCTAATGCGGGGGGACCAGTGGGGGCAGTATGAGGAGGACCCATCTGTAAATGTCATTGCTTGCATCTTGCAAACCACATAAAACCTGTGGGACTTAGCTCTTGACCAGCAGACGTGCATGGTGGCCTTCAGACTGACTCAGGCCCCTGACCTGCTTTTCTGGTTACACAGGCCTAAATGAATGGGTTAGGAGAGCTTTTCCAAGTTGGAGTCGTCCTGATCACAACTGGAACTCTTCAAAGTGCTGGCCTGTGGTGGTGCCCCTTACACTGGGGTATGGCCAGGCTTTGGTGGCTGCAGTGTAACCTAAGGGTGTTTTACTATCCAAGACCTAATTGTACATTATTCATCCGTGTAATTGAATTAAAGGTGAAGAGGGCATAGGCTGTGGTTAGGACAAGGACTGGGAGGAAATGCCTTTTGCCATGAGCTGAGCTTAGAGGTTTCAGCATCCATTCCATTAGAGTGCAGTGTGCTGGAGAGCCAAGAGGAAGCCAGCAGCTTCTGGGAGCAGCTAGGCTCCTGTGCCCTGGCAAGGGCAGGGAGAGGCCAGGAACTCCCACAGCATATGTTTTGGGGGTGGCGGTGGGGGGGCGGTGGACATGGGCTGAAGCTGATGGGCAGGAAGGAATTTTAAATACAGCCACCTGTCTTCTCAAACCTTAGGACTCTTTCAAATCCAGCCAATCTGGGTTTCCCTGTCGCCAACCTGGCTTTCAGACTGGGCTCTGCTGATGTCATTTTGCTGGAGACTGCAGAGATCCAAGTGTGGGCAGATGGGAATGGATGCTGGAGGAAAGATGGCAGGCCACTCATGTGTGAGTGAGCAGTAGAGGGAGGCCGGGGACATGGAGGCTCTAGGGAGGGTGGACCTGAATTCCCCATGAAATCCATTTGCATTCTGTGCTGAACAATGGGCAGATAGCATGTTCTCCCACATGCCAGAGGGTGAGTTTGAGAGCGCCTGTCTTCCTATAGCCCTTGCCTTCAGATCATTCATTCTCATGGTTTTCAAGCACTTGGGATGATAATTTATATATATAAATGTGCATGTGAGGCATTAGCACATAAAAGACATTTTAATAGGAGCTGGTCAAGCATTTGTGTCAATTAGTCGATACACATAATTTTTCAGAGCAGCAACTCAGTGTAATATCTGATAGAACTGTGTTTTCTGTGGCTTAAGAAAATACAATTATCTTTGTTACTTTTCATCCATTTGAACAAATAATAAAAAAAAAGATGCTTAAAGTCCAGTTTGCTGGAATGATGCTATAGTTTGACATCTGCCAAGATGGGTACCTCACCCCCTGGAAGTTGGCAGTCAAAAGCCTGGACAGGCCAAAGCACTATTGACTGGAGTGTGGGAAATACATGGACATACTCATTACTGCCCTTGATCATTTTCTTCCCTAATTCTAAAGTTCTTAATCCCTTGAGACAACTGAACACAAGTACTCGAGGCCAAAGTCTGCTTTCTCCCTGCTACCGGCAAGCTTGACAGCAAGGCTGAGCACCCACACATAAAGCATTGGATGCTGGCTGGCCATTCTGAGATCACCTTGTCCTCACACAGGAGGAGAGCGAGACTCAGATGATAAATGTCTTGTCCAAGGACACACAGCTCTTAGAGGCCCATGTACTGCTACGGGGGAAGTCAAATGAGAGCTTTTAGCTGGATCAAGTATCTGTGGCTGCTGGCGTGAAGTTGGCATACAGATGAAACTAAAGATGTCATGAATCGTGTTGGGTACTGGATGGCGGACATGGAGGGGAAGGGCTTCAGGAGTGTGGGATTTCATTTCAGCACAAGGACAAATACCAATGTGTTTCCTCTTGGCAGATACTCAGTTTGATTGGAAGTATTTTAAACTCTGCCCTACTAAAATAAGATTGTGGGCTTGTTTTTGAGGGTTGAAAGGAAGGACTAAGGTGAGTGCTGGTGATAAAAGAAGCAAGGAATGTCTCATTTTATGAGATGTTTATGCCAGCCACACCTTTAATACACATGCTGTTTAAAATTTCATTATCACCAAGGCTAATGCAGTTCTAGTAGTTAGATCATTTTGTTTCTTGGCAAAAGAGAATTCTTAAGGGGATGATCCATCGTCTGGATGTGCAGGAAGAAAGGTTAGTTGTTAAACTTTCTATATCATTCTGCCCTTGGGTAGGATGGAGTTGTACCCTAGACACTTGATTTGCTTTCATCATCATGAGAATTGATAGATACGGCATTTCTGTTTTGATATCTCTTTGTCCCTCCTGGTAGAGGGAGTTGGTGAATTTTAGGAGCCAGCCAAGCAGGGAATTAGGTAAGCAAAGTCTTTATTTCCACTTTTGCCTTGTATTCATAGAATAGTAATGTTTAATAGTTTCAGGTATCCTTGAGATAAGTGAAGAGGCTTGCCATATACAGAATCATATTATAAAACATTGATTTCTGCTTTTTCGAGGCTAATACAAAAATTGAACTGCTGTGTATCAGGGACATTATTTTAAAAATAGAGCCATGCTGAAATGCATGCAAAGGGTTTTGTCTCTTAGGTATGCCAGAATTACCTCTGTTTATTAGAATTTTAAAAATTGGTTATTTTGCCATTCGATATCATCAAGTACGTTAATTTTCTTTGCCTTTTCCAATTTCTCCAAGTTTTTTTTTTTTTTTTTTTAAGAAAGCATCTTGTGGGGCGCCTGGGTGGCTCAGTCGTTAAGCGTCTGCCTTCGGCTCAGGTCATGATCCCAGGGTCCTGGGATCGAGCCCCGCATCGGGCTCCCTGCTCAGTGGGAAGCCTGCTTCTCCCTCTTCCACTCCCCCTGCTTGTGTTCTCTCTCTCGCTGTGTCTCTCTCTGTCAAATAAATAAATAAAATCTTTAAAAAAAAAAAAAAAAGAAAGCATCTTGTTAAAACTTCCAGAATGAATGATTTTTATTAGGCAGTTTTCAGCTTACTTATTTGCCCCTCTCAGTTCTTTCCAGGTAGAGATGACATTGTTTCCTGTGCCTTGTGTCAAGTGAAGCTTTGAAGTATTTAGCATTGGATTTAATCCATTAAGATTCTGACTGTGCTGTGACTTTAATTTTCAATAGAGCAAATTATAAAAAGGGTGAAATCATACATGAACTATCAACATGGAAAGTGAGCATTCTTGTTTTCTATAGTCCTGATGTAGAAATCAGCATTTCACAATTATTTCAGCATACTAAGTGTCTTTCTACTGAGAAATTAACAATGATGCTATAGTAGTGTTGCTCTATTTAAATCTCAAGTTGCAGTTACTTAGTTTCAGTAACAAGGTGAGGACTGTAATTTTCTTTCTTTTACTGATAATTCACTGTATACTTCTGGGCTAAGACAAAAACAGTTGTAGTTTTCAAACTGTTCACATGCCCACTGAGGCATCTTTGGCCTTTGAAAGCAGCACATTCAGGTTTACTGCATTGTCATCCTGGAGTGGCTTGTATAGGCAAAATACCAAGTAGACAATGCTATTGAAACAGGAACAAAAGTTGGAATGATATTAATACTTAGAACATTGTATACAGTAGACTTTCAATAAGCATTTGTTGAATTAAATGGAATTATTGTAAGTATGTATGAATTATTGTGGAGGTATGCTTTCTCCAAGTCTGTCCTAAAAGATTTTTCAAAGGAAGGTTTGGGTATTAAGTAAAGTCTTGCTGACTGATTATTGTAATTAAGATCCAGGATTAGAAGAAGGGTTGGATATTTCTGTGTACCAAGTATGAGGAAAGAAAGTCTGACAGTCAACATAAACAGGAAATTGATCTCCCACTCGTAAACCCTTGTTCAGTGAGGCTAAGTAGATGTTAAGTGACTAGGGTAGAGGAGCGTCTGGTATTTTAAAGAGAGCTCTTCAGAGGAGTTTTTACCTGGAAGCCTCTTGGAGGGCCAGTCAACTGGTAAGACCAAACACTAGAGCTGAGGTGGCTTATTGCTTACAGAATCAGAGCAGAGTCCTGGGTGGCCTTAGGAGAATTGTTCTTAAAATAATCGTGTTCCGTGGCACCATCTTCTCTGTGGAATTCCCTGTCCCCATGACCTGCGTGATTTCCCCAGATAGTCCTGGTGACTTAACTAGCTGGTGATATGTAACCTTCAGTTTTACATTTCCCATATTAGAAATTTTGGTGGTGGACCAAAATGTAGGGAGACTTCATCTAGACTCTACCACTTCCTTGGTGTCTCCAACTTTATGTGGTCCCTGGATGGCATAAATGAGATAAGCATGACATTTCTGGCACCTAGTGGACGACCTGTATGTGGTGTTCCCGTCTCTCTCTCAGCTTCCACGTTGACCACATGTGACATTTGCTGAGATGATACTGATTTCAAGGGGAATCTTTCTCCTAAGAGAACCCTGAGCTGAGCTTCAGGACTGGTGTTA
The DNA here is from genome assembly GCF_004348235.1 of Phoca vitulina. Taxonomy (NCBI): domain Eukaryota; kingdom Metazoa; phylum Chordata; class Mammalia; order Carnivora; family Phocidae; genus Phoca; species Phoca vitulina. The sequence continues at coordinate 28,666,071 of NW_022589723.1, forward strand.
CCAGTTGTGACTTTGGTTGTTTTGTGTATTTTCTACTCACCTTCCCATATCTTTCCAGATATGTTTTTTAGTACATTATGCTTTTCTTCACCTTCATAGTGTACCATAAAAGGTAAATATTAGGCTATTAAAAAATAAAAGACCTGAGCAGCCGATAAAACAGAATTCTAATCCACTTAAGCCTTGAAAAAATCCCTTAGAAAACACATAACATTCCAGGGGTGCCTGGGTGGCTCAGTCGGTTAAGCGGCTGCCTTCAGCTCAGGTCATGATCCCAGAGTCCTGGGATCGAGCCCCACGTCGGGCTCCCTGCTCAGTGGAGAGCCTGCTTCTCCCTCTCCTTCTGCATGCCTCTCTGCCTACTTGTGCTCTCTCTCTCTGTCAAATAAATAAATAAAATCTTTAAAAAAAAAAAAAAAAAAAAGGAAACACATAACATTCCAAAAGGAATTGAGGATGCATAGGCCATTTTAATACCTTCTTATTCTTAATTTAGAGAATCTCTTCTTTTTGTGTCTTTGAGGAAATTTTCTTTTCTGTTTGTTTGGTGAGGTAGTAGTCGATTGTGACACACTTAAAGATTTGTCAGAATGGTCAAAATTAAATCTAGTGTCACAGAAGTTTGTGCCTCTGTTGGAATATTTTATTAGCTCTGTTGGCTCCAGCATATTTGACCTTTTTTTTTTTTTTTTAAGGCTTATGTAATTGAATTACTTCACTCTTAGCGATTGAACCACTTTTTGGGAAACCATCTTTATTTCCAAGCTAGTAGATTAGTTCTTAGGGTGAGGGACTGGGCCTTAGGTATATTTATATTATATATTAGAGGTTAGCAGAGTGCAGGCTGTATTACTGGTATTCAGTAACTGTTTATTTAATTGATTTTGATAGTTTTAAGGTGGTATCCCTTAATAACTGAAATTTTCCTTCCACTTAGCTAGTCATTTGAAAATCTCAGAGCACTGAACTCCTCCCAGTGCTCAAAATACTGAATTGCTGTGATTATTGAAGGGGATTTCAGGCTCATCAGGGAAAGTTCAGTTGCTATCTTCTCTCCTTGTTTATAAATTAATCTAAGGTTTGGAATTCTCTGGCCTTTCTCCCCAATCATCATTCAGTGAAAATGGAGAGAATGCTCTTTTTTAGGTTTAAACAAAAGCTGATAAAGAGTGGGGTGCCTGACTGGCTCAGTAGAGCATGTGACTCTTGATCTAGGGGTTGTGCATTCTAGCCTCACTTTGAGCGTAGAGCCTACTACAGTAAATAAATAAATAATAAGAAGCTGATAAAAGACTAAATTTGGACCTAACCTCAGACTATATATAAAAAAATAATTCAAAATGGGTCAAAGTTTCTAAATGTAGGAGCTATAAGACTATAAAACTCTTAGAAGGAAATGTAGGTGGAAATCTTCTATGACCTTGAAGCGGGCAATGATTTCCTAAATATGATACCAAAAGTATATGCAATGAAAGGAAAAAATAAATTGGACTTTATCAAAACTAAAAGAATATTGGGGCATGATAGGACACTGTCAAGTAAGTAAAGAGACAGTGTATAGAATGTGAGAAAATGTTTGCAAATTATATATCTGATAAGGCTCTAGTCTCAGGAATATAAAAAGAACTCTGATGATTTAACAACAAAAAGGGAAATAATCTTTTAAATGAGAAGAGAATTAGACTGTTCTTCCAAAGAAGATATCCAAATGGTCAGTAAGCACATAAAAAGATGCTCAACATCATTGGTCATCAGGGAAATGCCAATCGTAATAAGACCACCTCACCACTAGAGTGGCCATAATAAAAATGACAGACAATAACAAGTGTTGGGGAGAATTTGGAGAAACTGGAATCCTATAGATGTCTGGTGGGAACGTAAATGGTGCAGCTGTTTTGGAAAAAGAGGCAGTTCCTCGAAAGATAAAACATAGAAGTACCATATGGCCCAGCAATTCCACTCCTAGGTATATGCCCAAAAGAAGAGAATTTAAAGAATTGTATCTCATGAAAAAAATTTTAAAGATTTAATTCTTTAGAGAAATTTTAGATTTACCATAAAATTGAGAGGAAAGTGCAAAGATCTTCCATATACCCCATGTTCCCACACATACACAACCCCCCCCAATTATCAACATCACTTAACAAAATGTTATGTGTATATCCTTTTTCACCAAGGATAAACCTACATCAACCCATTATAATCATCCAAAATCCATAGTTAAAAGATTCAATTTGATGTACATTAAATCAGTTTAGATAAATATATAATGACATATATCCATCACTGTAATATACAGAATAGTTTCACTGCCCTAAAATTCTTTGCTCTACCTATTTAACTCCATCCTCACCCTTGCAACCACTGATCTTTTTATTGTATCCCTAGTATTGCATTTTCCAGAATGTTATATAGTTGGAATCATATGGTATGTAGCATTTTCAGTTTGACTTCTTTCACTTAGTAATACACATTTAAGGTTCTTCCATGTCTTTTCATGGCTTGATAGCTTATTTCTTTGTAGCAGTAGATGATAATCCATTGTCTGGATGCACCATAGTTTATTTAATCCATTCACCTGTGGAAGGCATATCTTGGTTGTTTCCAAGTTTTGACAGTTATGAATAAAGCTTTTATCAGCATCTGTGTGCAGGTTTTTATGTGGACATAAGTTTTCAACTCCTTTGGGTAAATACCAAAGAGTGTGGTAGCTGCACTGAATGATAAGAGTATATTTCATTTTGTAAGAAACCGCCAAACTGTCTTCCAAATTGGCTGTACCGTTTTCCATTCCCACCAGCAATGGGATGAGAGTTGTTGTTTATCCACATTCTCACCAGCATTTGGTGTTGTCAGTGTTCTAGATTTTGGCTAACCTAACATGTATTAGATGTGTATCTTGTTTCAACTTAGATTTCCCTGATGACATATACCGTGGAGCATCTTTTCTTTTTTTAAGATTTATGTATTTATTTGAGAGAGAGAGAGAGATGCTGGGGGAGGGGCAAAGGGAGAGGGACTCCTCAAGCAGACTCCCTTTGAGCATGGTGCCTGATTCAGAACTCGATCCCAGGACCCTGAAATCATGACCTGAGCTGAAATCAAGAGTAGGACACTTAACCAACTGAGCCACCCAGATGTCCGTGTGGAGCATCTTTTCATGTGCTTATTTGCCCTCTATAGATATTCTTCTGAGATGTCTGTTAAGATCTTTGACCCATTTTTTAATCAAGCTGTTTGTTACTGAGTTTTAAGACTTATTTGTATATTTTGGATAATAGTCTCTTTTGTAAATATTTTCTCCCAGTCTATGGCTAGTCTTCTTAGTCTCTTAATATTGTCTTTAAGCAGAAGTTAGTAATTTTTTTTTTTAAAGATTTTATTTATTTATTTGACAGAGAGAGAGACAGCTAGAGAGGGAGTACAAGCAGGGGGAGTGGGAGAGGGAGAAGCAGGCCTCCCACTGAGCAGGGAGCCCGATGCGGGGCTCGATCCCAGGACCCTGGGATCATGACCTGAGCCGAAGGCAGATGCTTAACGACTGAGCCACCCAGGTGCCCCAGAAGTTAGTAATTTTTAAGTCAAGCTTATCAATAAACTTTTTCATATATCATGTCCTTGTTGTTGTACCTAAAAAGACATCACCATACTTAAGGTCTCCTATAGTCTAGGAGTTTCTTAGTCTTATTTTACATTTAGGTCTGTGATACATTTTGAGTGAAGTTTTGTTAAGGGTGTATTGTCTGTTTCTAGATTTTTTTATTTCCTTTGTCCAAAGATGAATTGATTATATCCATGGGGGTCTATTTTTGGACTCCTTCTGTTCCACTGGTCTATGTATATATACACTGCGAAAGGATCCCCTCATTGAGTTAATTAACACCTCAATCACTTCACATACTTACTTTTTTTTGTAAGAATATTTAAGTTCTACTCTCTGAGGAAATTTCACTTATGCAATACAGTGTGATCAACTATAGCCACCATTAGACTCTCAGACCGTATTCATCTTTAACTGAAAATTTTTACCCTTTTAACTAACCTCTCCCTATTTCCCCTACCCCCAGCCCCTGGCAACCACTTTTCTACTGTGTTTGTATGAGTTTGACTTTTTCTTTCTTTGATTACATGTGTAAGTGAGATGATGTGATATTTGTCTTTGGTTTATTTCACTTAACATAATGTTCTTCAGGTTCATCCATACTGTTGCAAATGGCAGGGTTTCCTTCTTTTTAAGAGTTCAGTAATACACCATTATGTACATATATTGTATACACCACATTTTCTTTATCTATTTACCATTTATGAACACTGGGGTTGTTTCCACCGTGGCTATTGTGAATAATGGTGTGATGAATATGGGAGTGCTACAAAGTCTTGAAGTCTGGTAATATCCACTTTGTTCTCCTTCAGTATTTTATAGCCAGTCTTGGTCCTTTGCCACTCCACGTGACTTTAGAATCACTTTGTTGATATCCATAAAATAACTTGATAGAGTTTTGATAGAGACTGTCTTGAATCTATAGATCAAGTGGGGAAGAACTGACATCTTGATAATATTGAGTTTTCCTATCCATGAACATTGAGTATCTCTCCATTTATTTACTTCTTTGATTTCCTTCATCTGAGTTTTATACTTTTCTTCATACAGATCTTTTGTTAGATTTATACCTAAATATTTCATTTTTGGGGAGGTGCTAATGTCTATGGTATTGTTTTTAGTATTACTTTCCACTTGTTCATTGTTGGTATATAGGTAAACACTTTTTATATTAACCTTATGTCATACAACCTTGCTATAATTATTAGTTCCAGGTTTTTTTTTTTTTTTTTGTCAACTTTTCTGGATTTCCTACAGAGAGGATCATGTCATCTGCAAACAAAGTTTTATTCCTTCCTTCCCAGTCTGTATACCTTCTATTTCCTTCTCTTGCCTTATTGAATTAGCAAGGACTTTGAGTGCACTGTTGAAAAGGAGTGATCAAAGCAGATATCCTTGTCTTTTACATGATCTTAGTAAGAAAGCTTCAAGTTTCTCACCATTAAGTATGATGTTAACTGTAGGTTTTTTGTAGATAATCTTTATCAAGTTGAGAAAGTTCTATTACTGCTTACTGACAGTTTCTATCATGAATGGGTATTGGAGTTTGTCAGATGCTTTTAGTGCATCTATTAACATGATCAGGTGGTTTTTCTTTTTTTGGTCTGTTGAAGTCAACCAGTCTAATAGAAGGCAAGAAATTTGAGGAGAGCCAACCAAACATTCTGAGAGCTGAATGAGGACTTGACAGTGCCCTCCCTGGATTTTGTTTTTATAATCATCTCACCAGATTTTCACCTTTTCCCACCAACCCCATCAGGCTGGTAGACCTTAGCCTTAAGAGCATCTATGCCAGAGGAAGAATTGCACAGACTTGGAGGCTCTCATCACAGATGAAGGTACTTGAACAGCTACTCTTTAATAATCTAAGGCTGGGTTTGTTTTGATATGAATTGCTTGTTTCTGTTACTGCTCTCTATGGATGTATCACAAATAGACTTAATATTTTGGGGGATCTGCCTTTAGTTGATACGTGACCTGGTGATTTGAGTTCTGTTAACCTTTTTTTGCTTTCTGATTTTTGTGTACCATATAACTAAATCAATAAAGAAGAGAATGGAAAAATAGCTCTGTTTAACATTTTGGGAGTGATGGAGTAATGTTGTCTATAAATATTTATATATTCCTGAGAAGATGCTTTTTTCTTCTGACATTTACTGACTCATGGAGAGATTCACCACTGGGGAGGAAAGAGAATAAAGAAAGTTCTTTTTCTCAGTAAATTTATACGTGTCTTTCAAAGTTAAACAGAAGAGAAGAAAACTCAAAAGGATTTTTCATTATAATAGGTCTTTTTCTGGAGCATTGAAATATTTAACCAGCCCTTTCTCATCCAGGACAGTAACCAGGGAAACATGAATGTGTAATTGAATGCTTCCCAAAATCCAAATAGATGAATTTGGCTTACAGCTTCCTGTGTGTCCCACAGCTTCCCTTCCATCCAGCTTCCCCTCTCTCTCTGCACCTGGTCTCTCCTACTTCCCTTATGCCTCCTTTCTTCTAATCTTGGCTTCAGTCCTGCCTGCCTGAGTCACAGACTCCCACATTCCTGGTTTGTCAGCCACAATAATGGATAGAGCCCCTCTGGGCAGCCCGAAGCCCAGCCCCAGTAAGTGCTCACCTGCCTTTCCTGGGGAGGGTGGAGGCCTGGTCAGGGAGCTTGGAAGCAAAGCTGTGCTTCCTTGCTTGGAAGCTCCTTGAGCATGCTTTCTGCATTTCAGAAATCTGACAGGCACACAGAGGGAAAGCTGTGCTCTTTTACTTGGCTTCAGTTCCTGCAGCCTTCTGTAGAGAAGGTACTTATACCTTCTGATCAGGGATAGGTCTTCAGTGACTGGAAACCAGAAGGTTGATTATTACAAATGTATGAAGTTTTGGGAGTAAATAAAATCTTTTTGAAATGTGGGGCCACAGTACTTTAAAATCGAGACCAACCCTGCGAAAGTTGACATCCACTGAAATAATGGAGAAGAGTGAGCACTCATGTTTGGGGCTCTCATGACCATCTTTGGTGTAGGGGACCAGAGTTAAAAGGTGGTAGTACTCTGAGGACTTTATGGCAAATAGTGGGACTCACCATGTGGATTTTTAAGAGGGCTTGCTCGATGAATTCTTATTAAGTCTTATTTAAGCCTTCTGTAGCATAAACAATCATCTATCATCTTTTCAAGTTGAGAGTTTTATAGTGAGGTATCTTTCTTAATAGTAAAATATATGTATATATGTTTGTATATATATGTCTATGTGTGTGTGTGTATATATATATATGCATATGCATACATGATGGTGATGATAAAACCTGTCCACTCCAGCGTCTTTGGGAATTTTGGTGATGCAAGAACAGGATTACAGTGAGTGCTGCCATTGACTACTGGTAATTCAGTGGGCACAAAATCTTCGCAAGTCCTGGTTAGAAGTTACTTATGCTTTCTTCTCCTTCTTGCATACAAATGTAAATTTATTCTCACAGCTTTCAGGACAACCCCAGCAGCTGTTTTGAGGTCTTTGATTGTTATAGGCAAATAATGAATGGAGGGCGCGGCAGTGTCACGCAGATGACTTGAGCCACCATGTGGGGTGGCATTAAGGTTGGACGGCTCTTGCTTGTGCTGTGGTCTGTTCTTGTTCTGACTGAACTTCACCCATTTAGATGTTGCCTGGGAATGTCTAGAAGGATCCAGACTAATCCTGGAGCCTCGGGGATTCCCAGCTACCCAAATTCTTAGAGCCCTGACTTCATCCTGGAGTCACTAAGGTGCTGGAAAGACTTCGTGCATGATCAGAGTGACGTTGGCTCTTATTCCAGACTCATTCCCCTATATGGCTTGTTGGGGTCCTTTCTGTACAAGGAGCAGCATCTGGTCCAGTGAATGGTACTCAATGAGTTTACATGGGTGAATAAATGGGTGATTGCATTCTTTAAGAAGTAACCATTTTCTACACTGTTTCAGTTTAAGTAATTGGCTTCCTGCCATCCTGAAAAGCAGTCAGGACTGAAACCTATGGTCTCTTTTTTTAATCAGTTCTACAGAAGATTTTAGAACTAGAGTACCTACAATATCTCTCTGGTTTAAAGTTTTTCTACATCTAAAACCTGAGTCATAAATTATCCCACTGACCTCCTTGTAGGCAAGGAAGAAGAAAATTGCACAAACAGGACACATGAAGCTGGTTTTTGGGGAAGAGCCATTACCCTTCCTACTCCCTCTGCTGGCCTGGCGACTGTTAATTATCTGATTTTGTATCTTCTTGGGGTAAAGAAAAACCTTCTAGAATTCTGTATTTTGTTTTTATGCAAACGGTATTAGGCATTAATAATGATGGTAGCAGCAAATACTGTGGTTTGGCTTTTCTGATGATAAGATCCTTGCTGTATGTTAAGTGAGTTTTGCATGAACTGAGACACAGTGTGTGCATAACACTGGATTCGTGAGGTCACACAGGCCCTACGTCATGGTACTGCCATTCAGACAGTGGCCTCCCAATCCAAATTTGTGTTCTTAGTCAAAGCAGTGGAAGGGGTATGCTTTAAATTTGCTGAAAGGTAGTAGTAGTATTAAGATAAGTAGAAATCTCTAATCTGTAGGAACTGGCCTAATTTTTTTTAATAGAGCCGTAATTTCTTTTAGATACTTGTTCCTCTGTAATAAAAAGGAAAGAAATCAAATGAAGGAATTGCATCCACCTGTTTATCAAATAGTTGCTGAAAAGCTGCCCAATGTTGAGAATAATAAATAATTGTGGGCCCTCAAGGAGCTTACCATTACATATGGAAAGTAGGCTCAGAAGCAGTTACTCAGTGTTCAGAATCTATGGAGTACCTACTCATCTGCCAGGCTCTCTACTAGGCCCTGGAGTCACCAAGTCCTGGGTAATAAGTACTGTCTGCGAGGGGAATAGAGGGTGTGACAAACTGAGTCATGAACAAAGGATAGAGCTTCCCCACAGTGGAAGGGTAACTTTTTCTGATGCCGTCTGGAACGCTACCCTTCTCCCTCACCTACCCAGTCCTGTCCATTGTGTAAGGCTGAACTTCTATCACACCCTCAGCCTGATGTTATTAACTGACTCGACCCAAAGTTTGTCTTCATCCCATGGATCCTTCTGGTCCTCTTGCCATTGTGTCTACTTTTTTTTTTTTCCTAGTAATCTCTACACCCAGCGTGGGGCTCAAACTCATGACCCTGAGATCAGAGTCCCATGCTCTTCTGACTGAGCCAGCCAGGCGCTCCTCTACTTTTTTTTTTTTTTTTTTTTAACTTCTTGGTTACCCCTTAAGAGGGTCTTCTCTCTGGGTGTGGGTCATACATGTGCTGTGAGAGCAGAAGCCTACTGAATTCAGCACCAGCCTTCTTCCATCTCATTTATTCCCTGAAGCACTCAAGACAGTGTCTTCTTATACATTATCAGTGATTGGTAAATATTACTGATTAACTACTTAACAGCCCCCTCTCTTGCTTTCATTATAGGCCTGGGTCTCAATTCTTGCTGTGTCCATGAGATACTTGTGCCCTGGATAACTAGGGCTACAACTTAGGGTGTTTGGTTGAATGTGAGAGAAGATTCCACAGAAGGTCATGAAAATGACTCAGTTGAGGAATGAAATACTGAGTTGCCTGGCATCAAAAGGCCTGGGGAGCTTCCTGTTTCTTTATACAAGAGAAGGGATGATGTCACAAGGAAGAGTAACTGAAAGTTGTCTTGTATTGTAGTTGAATTTATTTAATTCCTGAAGAAAAGTGTGTACTATGACCAAAGCCAAAATCAGTCAAACTCAAAAAGTAAGTTTTACCACACCAATAAAATGCTTACAGTCTCTTCCATGCTTGCCTACGAGAATCCTAAGTACCACACATCTTCTGTCACACCATCCGACAGTGATAAGCATTTTCTATGCTGCAATCTAGTTTTGTCTGGTGGTAATGAAGCAAGGCCCTGGACCCTGGAGTTAGATGTACCCAGGTTAGAACCCTCCCCAACCCCCGTATAGCTTAGTACTGTTGTGACTGTGGGCAGAGAGTATCCATTCCCATATGCCTGTGCGTTGTGCCTCCACCAATATCTGCATCTGTGCCTGCATGTACATGTTAATAAGCACAGCATATATATAATTTCCCTGCAGATAATTACATATATTTGACTATATTGTTAGTTTGTGTCAAAATTGTACTAATTTCCTATATTTAAGAAAATTACACTAATTAAAATCTGAATTAAACCATAATTAGCCTGGTGTATTAGTTTACTGAGGCAGCCATAAGGAAGAACCACAAAGTGGTGGCTTAACCAATGGAAATCTATTGTTTCTGAGTTGTGGAAGCTGGAAGTCCCAGATCAGGGTGAGCTTCTGAGGGCTGAGAGAAGAGGGTCTATTCCAGGCCTTTTTCCTTGGCTCGACCGTCATCGTCTACCAGTGTCTCCTCACATTGCCTTCCTTCCGTGCATGTCTCTGTGTCCACATTTCCCCATTTTTTAAGGACACCAGTCATTTTGGATTAGGGCCCACCCTAATAACCTCATTTTACCCTGATTATCTCTATAAATGATATCCTGTCTAAGCAAGATCCCATTCTGAGGTTCTGTGGGTTGGGACTTCACCGTATGAATATTAGAGGGGAGCAAACAGTGCAACCAAAAACACTATGTTACGTGTTGTACTTGAGGATGAATATCAGTGTTACAAGCCATCACTGGCATGATGAAATACTGTAGCGTTATCACTATAGATGAGGCACTCACACTTTCAAAGTCAGGAAATTCTTCAGTTCTGCCATTTCTTTAAGGATCCTTATCCTTTGTTTCCCACTCTTAATTGGTCTCTGCATTTCTTTTATTTTTCCAGCTTTATCTTAAGTTTTATATGTTTTCGAAATTGTTTTCCAAGAATTATTCCAGGTTGTAGAGATGGATCATACATGCGACACTCTCTTAAAATAATAGTTTAAAATACTGGGTTACACTCAGCTGTGCTGTGAAGAGTTTACCGTTTAATGTCTCCTCCCATGGGACATGTTTGTTTCTTCCCTGTGCTCTTGATGAAGTAATATTTAGCTATACAGATCTAAATTTGATTTGGTTTTATTATTTGGAAATGTAAATCTTATCCAGAACTCACTGATAAAATTGACAGGACTTTTAATTTGGCTTTAGTGAATATAGGAAAATGGTACTCTGTCAGAGTACTTCAATTTAGTTAATGTCTTTTTTGTAATTCCGGTTTGATCCACTAGGCAGTTCTAAAAACTTGAGCTGACAGAAAGCAAAGCATTGATATTTACTGTTTATGTCCACTACTTTCTTTAGTAGAGTCTAGTCCAATCCTTTCTTCTGTCATTTCTACTCTTAACAGTATTTTTTAAAATTTGTGTTAAGCATCTATCTTTCCTCTGCCTCTTTTCTGCAAATCTGGTTTATTGCCCCTGCCGGATGTTTTTCCCCTGGTCATGCCTGTTGTCAGTTCTGTCTTTTGATATGGTCCCTTGCAGCCTAAGCCCTTGCTAGCAGGATCGTTCTGTGGGCTAGATTGAACTATAAGATCTAGATTGATTACTGGCTTTCTTGGTTGTTAATGCATATTCATTTAGCTAACCCATAAATCAAACTGCTAATATCTGTAGATTCAGATTTTTTTATTGTCTTAATATCTAATATCTTTTATTGTCTTAATATCTTAATATCTACCCAGAAGATATTAAGCTCCTTAAAAATACTGGTGATTCCTTTAAAAAAAAAAAAAAAAAAGTCTAGCTTAAGAAAATCTGAAAGAATAAAAGTTTTTAAATAGAAAATTCATATTGCAGCCTTATTTTATGATAATGAAAACTTACAAGTGGCTGATGTATACAAAAACAAAGATAGAGCTGAGTAAATGATGATGGCTTGCATTGCAATATTATGTATCTATTTTTAAAAGTTTCTAAAAACTGTAGCAATCCAGTGGAGAAGATTATTATGTAATTACAATGGGGGAAACATCAGAATACAGAATTACATAGAGCATGTCATCTCAACCACATGAAATTATACATAAACAGTGGAAGATGTGTCAAGATGTTAGCATTGCTTATGTTTGGGTGGGGTGGAACCATTCAAGGAAGCCTGGATAATGACAGATTTGGGTTTAAACCTCCCCTTCTCCTGTGAGTGCCTGTTACTGAAGAGACATAACCTCCTAAGCCTGATGATCCAGGGTAGGTAGGACTTCTCTGACTGAATTGTTGAACGACTTATCAGAACGCAACACATGAAAATTCAGTTATTAACAGAAACCTTAACAATACATATATTTCACCCATTTTATCGCTCTCCTAACACAAGCACTATGTTCATTTTTCCATGTGTCTTCCTGTTTTAAACACACAGTAGGAGGCAGAGCCCCCTCTGTCAAGCCCCATAACCACAGTGTCCTGGTCACCTTACCTGAGTGAAGTCTGTCCTCCTTAGGATGGGGTGATGTTGAAGATTCAGTGCCTTGATGTACAGAAAGGGTTTAGAATCCATGCAGGCACATCATTGGCTTTAGATGTTTACTGCTGCTAATTAAGAAATGGAAAATGTTTTAGTTCCTACGTTGAGGAGAAGGAAAAGCCGCAGTAAAGATTTATGTACCCTGCAGACAGCTGGGCTTGATGACTTCTGTGTCTGAGATCGGGGCTACTGCAGGCGAGATTCAGTTTAACTGAGATGTGGCAATTTTCAGATATAAAATGGGGGTGATCTTGGAATGAGTGGCCACAGAAAATAGGGATACTCCGGAAAATCTCATCTAGTGTGCGAATGCTGGATTGGGACTGTGGTGGACTCTGAATCTCCAGAAATGTACGTTTCAATCAAGTTCCTTGCTTTATTTCAGTTCTGCACACAAGTGCCAGATTTTTAGGTCTGGGCTCTAACAGAAATGCCCTTCTGATTTATGGGCAATGGATTAACATAGATAAGCCTCGAGAACATGTTTTTAATATTCTTTTTTCTCTTTAGCATCCGCCCTTGCCAAAACCTTGCACTGTTGCCTCTTTCAGTGATGGATGGTGCTGTGGGTTTGCAGTCTTGAATTCATGGGTCAGAGGTCAGAGCTGAAAACCTTTGTAGTGAAAGGGATTTGGAGATAGGAAGTAGGAGATTTCTCTGTTTTTTAACCGAAAGCAAGCCTGATGGTGTGCCCTGTCGCTGCACAGCCCAAGCCCACGCTGCTTTGGCAGATAGTCTTGAGTCCAGTGGATGCTTTTTTAGCATTGAAAAACACAAGCATGAGAAAGGTGACCCGAGAAGGAACTTGAAATTCTTTTCATTCATTCTTACGGGTTCAGTGTACAACACACTGAATATTTTCTTCCAGATCATCGTAGAACAAAGCTGTCTATTTTTTCCAAGTAAAATCCAGTCCATCTGTACCCATCCCCATGATGGGTGCCTTAGTGACCGAGCTTATGTTTATCAGCATCAGCAGTAGCCTGGAGAATCTGCTTTCTTGGGATTTTATAGGCTTGTCACCAGGGGTCAGAAAAAAACAAATAATGGGATAAGTTTATTCCCAGTTATCCAAACAAAGAGTAAATAATTCACAGTTCTTCTGGTCTTGACCTTCACTTTTCATTTTTCTTTCGTTATTCCTTGGACTTAACCTTTTATTTTTCTTTCCCGTGTATTTTTATAAATAGCCTCAACTCATTTGAGTTAGGGTGTAAGAGTTCAAAATCGGAATTCACTTTGGAACCTTCTTCCCGCTTTAACTTGGGAGAGAAAGCAAACGGCAGGACCGCAAGGTGGGCTCCAGAGGGACTAAGATGTGGGGATGATTTGTTCTGCTGTCTGAGCAGCCACAGGGTATCAGGGACATTGCCAGGAAGCTGGCACAGCCTTCTTAGTGGTCCGAGGGAAACAAAGGTATATTCCTCAGGAATGCTCTGTGCTCCCAGATGATCTGTGAAATGGGGATGCAAAAAAAAAAAAAAATATGTATATGTATATATATATATCTGTTACACTTTGTAAACTGTTTCGCACATCAAGTGAGAAAGAGGTCTGTGGAAGGGCCCTGGGACTGCCCAGTGCCAGCTATTCACTAGATGGAGCATCTCCTGTTGTTTCAGTGAGGACTTGAGCCCAGGAGGGCTGGCACAGGTGAGTGCTCCAGGAGCTTAAGAGAGGAGAGAGGTCCTGCACCAGGGGTGGCTGGAAAGACTAGTTCAGGAAAGCCGAGCTTGATGCTAGCCTTGTAGGGTGAGTAACCGGGCAGAACTGGACGGATGGTGCATTTCAGACAGAGGTACGCCACAAGGGCTAAAATAATGGAGGCAGTTTTGCAGGAGTTGGAAATACATTGTTTTGTTAAAATGGCAAGTTCTTAGGGCATAAATGGGAGAAGGCGAGTGGGGGGGTGGGAGGCCCTGACCCTGGGGCTGAGCGGTTTGAACCTGATTACCCATACCTTTCAAAATTTTGTGTGCATTAAAATCATCTCTCAGCACAGTGATGACACTACAAACACATAGGTGTCTGCTCCCCTTCCTTTGAGCAGGTTTTCTTCCCAGTTCTTCTGCCCTGTATCAGCTCTGCCGGAGCTCCGAACCGGTCTGCAGTAACCCCCTACCTTCTCAGAACTTCCTGCTAATCAGGCATCGTCTTTAATAAAGGGCAGCTCTCGATTTGTCTGGAAGTTCTGAAATGCAACATTGTAAGACGGTGGTAAGTGATAAATCTAAATATCCGCTTGTACAGCAAGGTTTATGACCAACGATCTACTTCATGGTGGAATTTCCTGTGCCCGTGCCAAGAGCTGAGTGGAGATGGGAGGGCGAGTTGGAGGGATCCTTGGTGGGCCTTAGTCGTACCACGTGCATAGCACATTATTGTGGCAGCACGGGAAGGTATGGTTGTGGTTTTCTAGCAGTGTGACCTTGGGAAGGTCACTTAATCTCAAGATGACAGTTTCTTCATCTGAAAGTGGAAAACAGTGTCAAAGATCTTTTCCCATCATTCCGTACTCCTTGTTGTGGGCTTGTTCTGGGAGGTAGAACCACTGACATGGCCTCCACCCATGCATTGGATACAGCCTGAGCCCTTCTCTGCGGCAGGTACTTTATACAGTGAGCACTGCGCATGGTCCCTGCCTTCGGGGAACCTCCACGTGTTCCTGACTGATTCTAGCCTGGGTTCTTTTTCCAGATTCTCATTGGCCAGGCTGGAGAACTTCATCTCCTAAGCCATGAGGGTAAGCTTCTGGGGTTGTTGATGAGTAGAAATAGTAGGGCCTGCTGGGTGTTTGCTCTCCATTCATCCTTTAGTCATGCTGTTAGGGTGGATAATTCCTACTGACTAACTTAGAAAAAAATCTGTTTAAGTCTTTCCCTGCAGTCCATATTAATTCCACAAACACGGACTAAGCACCTACCGTGCGGCAGACGTCGTGCTAGGGCCTTGAGATTCAAAGGTGGCTGTGATGGTACAGTCCTTATTGTGGGAGGACAGTGAGGGAGGGAGACCTGTCACCACAAATGTATTCCTGATACCGCCTTGTATGTGTGTCTTAGCGTGAGTGTCCTGGGGACAGGCGAGAACCTTCTGCGGTAGCCCAGTGGGTGAAGGGGCATGTGGGGGGTTTGCAAAGCAGCTCCGGGTGCCAACCTCTTGGCTGGGATTTTTATTGACATGCCCGACCTGCTGTTGAGTTCACACCTGTGTGCGTGGTTAATCATTTCGTCTCTGTTCCTTTATCACCCGACACTTTAACGATTATTATTTCTAGTTGAAGTATGCAGAGTCGAGCAATTGTCCTGGCTTTCCATGCCTCCGTGAAGGAGAACTAAAGAGAGATCCTTGTGTGAATGTTCTCCCTGCTTTTTTGGTCTCCCCGCTCTGGCTGCAAAGGGGGGAGCATGATCATTCTGGTCTTTTTCTATGTGGGCGGTTACCCTGTGAGGAAATCCCATCAGTCGTATTCATGTACTGTTTTCCCTGAGTTTAGGATTAGCTGGAGTTCTCCCTCCTGAGTTGGGAATGTGGGGGACTGGGGTGGGGGGGGGTGAGCCTCTCTACTCAGACTCTGCCTTCTGGGCTCTCACTAGTTGGGAAGAGGGAGGTGTGAGGGGCCCAGTGGGGGAGGGGCGGATTCTTAAGGCAGGCCTGTGGCTCCCTGATAAAGCTGGCTGCAGGTGGGATGGAAATGGGACACTGCCTTCTCTCCTCCTCATCCCTCCCTGAATCAAAGGCAGCTGGCTCCCAGTGAACAGTTGAGTTGCCGCACCCTTCTAGATGGTGACACATAGACACCTGGATGTGCCTGGTGGGCTAAGTATCATATACTGAAAGTTCTGAATGTTTGAGCTGAGCCCCAAGGTACCTGAGTACAGACAGCCCAGGAAAGCCAGATGGAGGGCGAGACCCTGGCTTTTGCTTCCGAGGCACCTCTGGCGAGCTATGGCCCCATCATGGGATGGGTATCTACTTATCAGCTGAGCTATTCCCTTTCTCCCTTGCAGAAGAGCGGGTCAAGGGTGGAGACAAGGGAAGCTCCTTCCTGGGCATTTCTTCCAGAGAGCAGAAGTGTTCACTGGAGATTGAGGTGAATGACAGGCCCATGTTTTATATTGACCTTTGGTTATAAAATGCATGCTGTTATCAGGGCTATATTTTGCCTGCTGAGGGGAGAGCGGGTACAGCCCTCATTATTGGGTGCAGTGGTCTTCCAGTGGGTCAGAATGGAGCCAGTGGTTGGAGGAAGAGAGAGGAGAGGGATGGTGGGCAGTTCTTACTTCTTTCAAGATGCAGGCTCCCGCTGAAGCACGGTAGCCTGACCCTGTTGTCCTGTCAGCTGAGTAGGACACCTCTGCTTGTAGCGGAGTGTGCAGAGCCCCATGGCCCCTCTCCTAGGTTGCATCTGGGCAGGGTTCATTGACAGGCCCCAGCGCAGGAGTCTACTTTAATGCCAGCCCTGACCCATACCAGAGGGTGCACTTTTGCTCCCTGAGGCTCTTGGATTAAGGGAATCTGACCTACGTCCAGGAGGATAGCCTGAGTGCAGGACTTCCTTGTTCCACAGACACACTCGGCTTCATGGCCCATCCTTGGATAATTCTGCATCTACAAAAAGCCTGTTGAATGACTTGAATAAGGATGAACACAGGCGCTGTACAGTGAACAGGGTCACTAGGAGGGGAGTGCTATCTAGACAGGAATCTTGATCGTCTTTGCTCCCTAATGTCTGTGATAGTGTCTACTACATAATAGATGTAAAATAAACAATAAATTGAATTTTGCAGGTCAGATGGTAGCTAAATAGAATATGCTGCTTCCAGTGTTTCTCCACCCACTATGGCCAAGATGAGTAAAACAAACCCTTACCTGGCACTTTCTTTGTGTCTTTGACCTGTGTTAATAGATTTTTTTTTTTTTTAAGATTTTTTTATTTATTTATTTGACAGAGAGAGAGAGACAGCGAGAGAGGGAACACAAGCAGGGGGAATGGGAGAAGGAGAAGCAGGCTTCCTGCGGAGCAGGGAGCCCAATGAGGAGCTCAATCCCAGGACCCCGGGATCATGACCTGAGCCGAAGGCAGACGCTTAACGACTGAGCCACCCAGCTGCCCCATGATTTCTATAGTAACCTTACAGGTTAAGCCTATTATTGTCTCCCATTTTGCGGAGGAAGAAACTGAGGCAGACTGCAGTTAAGCAGCCAGCTCGAAGTCATGAACTGGTATGGCAGGAGTGGAGTTGGAACACCTCACAACCGTCACTGGTCAGGGCAGAGATCCGAGGGGTGGTTGCGCATCTTGACCAATGGTGGACATTTCTTCGGTGAGGAGGAGCCCTTGGCTGAGCTGGGCCTGTTTGCTCCAGGATGGACTGGCCGGAGCTTGGGCAGCCTACACCGCTGCTGCCATCCTGAGCTGTTTCCAGCTCCCTAGGACCGAAAAGTGTTTACTTTAGAAGGAGAATGTCTGGGTTTCGCCACTGGTTCCATTGGCTCATCTGCCACAATGGATGGCACAGAAAGGTTTCTTGTTGGCCCCAGGTGACCTTCACCCATAAAATCAGGACAAAAATGGTCAGAAGGAGAAGAAATTATGGAAAGGAAAATAATCTATGTTTTATGAATTTTATACCTTGTCTTTTAGCAAGAAACCAAAACCACAACAAAAAAGGACTTAAGATCCAGCAAGATAGCATACATTCAGATCGGGGTAAAAGAAAAACAAGGATAGGATCATAAAAATAGAGACAGGGGTTAGACTATAAAGCAGTAAGTAGGCTTTGAGCCTTCTTGCAGCCAAACCAAAAAAGGAAACCTGTTCCTCTGTCCGAGGCTCCCTGCCTGAAGAGGCAGGGATTAGCCAGGGGGGTTAGGGTACAGGGAAGTGGAGGTGAGGCTCAGTTTGCAGGCTGCACCAGTGGCCTGAGAACATCTCACTGGAGAGGGAGCAGAGCATTAGTCTTTAGCACAGTGCGTTGTCTAAGCTACATGATTTTCTCAGGGCTTTAGTGGATGTATAGTGAGACTTCTCATAAGAGCTGAAAACACATACCCATTTTTATTTGACGTATCTAGGTTCCTATATGCTTTGATCCTATGATCTTTTTGCCATAAGCCAGGACCGTTAATTTCAGCACCTGTTTAGCAAGTATGTCACTGTGCTGTGTGTGGGGCTAGAAACAGCTCAGTGCCGTGTTCCCTGTGGAATAATGGTTAAATCACCATGTACTTTGGTTTCAGACCTCATTGAAATTTGCTTGTGTGGACGATCTTCTTGCATGATAAAAATTAAGATACCGTGTCTTTTACAGACATATGGACATATAACCTTGTAGTTTATTAACATTATTATCTACCTAATTTGCATGTTTAAAACATTGCCGCAAAGGAAATCATAGGTCTTGTTTGGTGCTTCATACTGGGAACACTGAGAGCCAGGAGTAAGAAGACGACACTGGAGCCTTTTTAGTCTTTGATCACTGAGCAGTGCTCTGAGAGGGACTTATTTTGGTGGTTTGGTTTTGCTGTATCACATGGGCCATGTTGTAACATTTGAGGTGGTAGAAAAGTTGAGAACACGAATCTCGCAGTGAATCGCCGGTGTCCCTCCTTATGTTGAATGTCTACTTTGAGCTAAGCATAGTTGTCTCTGTTCTGTGGCTTCCCCTGTGAGATGTTATGAGGAGGGGACAAGGGAATCCCGTGGGAATAGTTGGCCAAACATCCTTTTCATGGGAGCCAGTCGCCCCCTGCTCTCTGAAGAGCAGAAGGAGGAGAAAAAACAGGCCCAAAGGCCCAAGGCATTGGCAGGCCTGGGAATGAGCCTGGACCCCAGACTCCTTCCCAGGCCAGCGCCCTTCCCTTGAACGGTCTTGCCTACTCCTCTCCTCTCTCACAGGCCCAGAACGGAGATCATGCACGCTGAGGCTCCTGCCTCCGGGAAGGGCACTGAGCTGTCTTGGGACTGCCTCTGGGGCCATCATCAGGTGGAAACCGTGTCTGTACAGATGCTGTGTAGATACGGAGTTTGTAGCAACTACACGTTACGTACTTCTGGGTAAAAAGCCTGAAGGGCATACGTCGGAGCCAAGGCCTGTTCCTCTGCCCCTGCCTCCTCAAGAGACAGGGAGACAAGTCTGTACTTGCTCTGCCGGCCCCTCCCCCTCCTCTCTCTCCTGAAACTGCTACTCTGGCTTCCCCCACTCTGATTGCTGCTTCTTACCTCGGCTACCAGGGGCCTCCCTGCCAGATTCAGTGGTATCTCCACCCTCATCTTCCTTGGGCTGTGATCAGCACGTAGCACAGGTGCTCTCTCCCTCCTGCTCAGTGCACCTTCTTCTGGGCCCACCCTCTCTTGGTTCTCCTCCTTCACCTACCACTAGGCCTCCTTGCCAGTCCCTTCTTGTCCTGATTTTAGAACATTGTCCCAGGACTCTGTCCTCAGGTCTCTGCTCACTTCCCTAGATGATCTTTCTAGTCCCAAGGATTGAAAGATGATGAGCTCCCCCGAACATTATGTGTCCTGCTTTGTATTTGACCCTGTTCTACCTCCCCACTGAATATATCCTAAAGAAACTCAGAGAATTTTTTACCCCAAAACCTGTGCCACTAGCAGCTTCCCCCCCCCCATCAGTCACTGGCTTCTTCATTTTTCCAGTTGTTTTGGATAGAGATTTTCCTTCACTGCTGTGTATATTCTGCTTCTTTTCTTCTGCTTCTTAAATCTCTGGGTTTCTCCTGTGTTTCTTGTTGATCCACAGGCCTAGGTTTTGTCTGGTCTTGCTTCTGTCTGCTCCCTGCTGATCCACTTGCCCCTTTCTCCCCCGCTATGTGTCTTCTGTTACCTTCTGAGCTCCAATGTTTACGGTCTTGCTCTGATATTCTGCTTTCAGCCCCATGTCATGGCTCTGTATTTCTCTTTGATGGAATCTGTCTAGGCTTGGCTAGAGGGACCATTAATTTGCTCTGCGGAAAGTCCAATTATTAGCCTGGGAAGGGCAGCCTTCGTGCAGGGACACTTAAAATCCTTCCTATTCCCAGGGAATGGAAGAGATTAACCGTCCCATCCTCTCTGGTGCATTCCATAAATGGCACCTGTGACAGAGTTCCATGGTCTTTACCACTGACTGTTACTCCCAGTCATGCTCCTGAATCTCTGTGGTTCAGGAAACCTCACAATTGTCACCAGCCCCAGGGGGGTAGACTATTCCATGCAGTGATCTCTACATTACAGTAAATTTGTCAATTGATGTCTAGAGTTTAAGTTTTTCCCAAATGGGGGAGTTGGTCAGTTAAATATGCCTATAAAAACAGAGTTGGGTAGACCCTTTCATCTATCACCTTAAAAGTCCTTGATATTGTAGGTGGAAAATCCCTGGATATTTTGTACCCTTCTGCCATGTCAACAGTCCAGCCACTGCCTAGGCTGTAGTAAATTGATTCGATTTGGGGAAGATTCCCAGTGAACACTGCTATTATTTATTGAGAACTGTATCTTGACATTTTTCAAGAAACATTTTCACAGGCAATTCATTCAGACTGTAAGTGGAGGTCAAAATGACTTTATAGTTGGACAGCCTAAATGTTTGCTCCATGCAGCTGTGTGTATACGCTGCCCATGGACTCCAGAACATCTGTTTAAAAATGTCCTCTGTATGCAGTTGACCCAGTCACCTGTTGTTAAGAAGCTGGCAATGAATCACGCACATGAAGAAGTGATGCCCCACAGGCACCCACTCCCTGGGCCTGGTCAGCCTGCGGCCCTCTCTGCCTCTTGATCACCTCATTGCTGCTTAGCGTTTGCATTCTTAAGTGGGAAGGGGGCATCAAGGCAGCTGGGGTTCAGGTTCACTACCTGTGGGCTCTCTAAGAAAAGATAAGAAAGGATGAGAACTTGAAATTCCTGTGGTTTATGTTATTGATACAGTGCCGGGATTCTAATAGCTCCTAATTCTGAAGTGCATTGTTCTGTTTGCCTGGATGACAGTCAGCTGGGTCTGTGTCAGGTGCAGGGAAGAGTCCTCTCTCTTGTGCCTGAGGAAGATGCATTTGATTGAGGCTGGCCTGGGTTGAGGGCTAAGTTTCTGGCCACAGAAGAGAGCAGGTCATCAAAATAAGCCATAAGCCACCAACTCAAAGGAAATGGACTAAATTTTTGGACTTAGGTTTTAAAAAGAAGTCATTTATGAAATAAAACCTAGCCTAAACCTGTGTACTTTCTAAAACTGGGCATTGGGCTCCCATTGATAACCCCTCAGGGTTTGGTTCTTTTATGAATTATATAGGGCTGTTACCATTGTGGCTTCTTGTGGGGAAACTGAAGCAGAGCGGCCAGAGGGCCTTGCTTGGATTTACACAGGATCCTCGTGTTGGAGTTGGGCCCAGATGCTGTCTTCTGGTACATGATGAGGTGGAACTCTTTGGCCCTGAGGAGCATCTGAGAGGGCATTCATGCTTCCTCCTGTCCCCAGGAGCTGTGGGGAGAGAGCTGGGGCACTGAGGCTGCTAACAGAAGCATCTTCAGGAGGTGGCTGTGGTGCCCAAGGCTGTCTGCCTCTCACACTGATGATCCCCTGTTAGAAACCCAAAGTAGGGAGCACCATTGAGAAGGAGTCTTGGTGAACTTCCATGGATCCTTCCTCCCTAGAGAGTCTACTTGCCACTCTGTGATAATGTTAACCCTGAGTCTAGATGCTCTTGTTTTATTTTAAAATTTTTAAAATCTTTTAATTTGTGTTTTTACCCAAAGCATTCACTTTAATTGCTATTTTATTCTTTCAATTATTTAAAGTTGATTTAAAGTCTAGCAGTTTTTTCAAGACTCTTACGAATATCACCGTTTGTCTCTTTGTGTTTTCCAGACATTCTAAGTGAGGATCTTCAAATCATTTAGGAAAATGGTGGCCCTGTCCTTAAAGATTTGTGTCCGCCACTGCAATGTGGTGAAGACCATGCAGTTTGAACCATCTACAGCCGTGTACGATGCATGTCGAGTCATTCGGGAACGGGTACCGGAGGCACAAACTGGCCAAGGTAGGCCATTGGTTATTCACTGGCTTCTTGAAACGTGTTTGTATGTTCTTTGCTTAGTAGACAAAGAAACAGACGGTCTGAGTGGTACCCAAATGCACTAGTGTGTGTATGTTTCAAATGAAATGTCTTCTTATCCTGGACACTACTTACCTCCCTAGTGAGGCTTGTGCTGACAATGGCCACAGCTGCCACTGGATCATCATTGTGATGCCCATCATCATGACCCTTCCATACCTCAGCATTGCTCTCTACAGTTTACAGGTCACTTTTTGATATGTCATCTCATTTGCCCTATAAAGTACAAATGAAGCTACTCCAACGGTTACACATTTGTATACCCTGAGCCCTGTTTTCCATATACGCAGCCTGAAGCAGGCTGGAACTGCCATCAGGATGCAGGGCAAGCCTTATATTTCAGTTACTTTGAAGGGGCTTTATAAACTTGATCAAACCCTTAAGGGGGTGGGGAGCATCTATGAATCTATGTTTTGTTTCCTGTTTGTTTAAACCACTGACCACTATTAATCTGAGTTTAAACAAAAGCCATTCATAGAATTTTTATTTTCAATTGCCCTCTCTCTTCTCCCTACATTTTCTTCCTTTATTTAGTGTTTGATTGGCACTTGAGAAATTGGGATTACTCTCAAATTAATAAGCCTTTACTGTGAAAATGGGCTGAAACTTAACTTAAAAATGGGAAGTATGAGAATCTTAGAGATAGGCATTGATCTTCTCAAAAAGATGTCACAAAACTGCCAAACTTTTGGTCTAAAAGCATTATTTATATTATTTAAAACACTCTATTTTTATTTTTGGGTAATGTAGAATAACAAAGTTATCCCACATTCCTACCCTTGCTCTAAATTCTGGTTATCCAGTCATTTCTGGTGTCTTGTCTGCTACTGTTTTTCTCCCAGATTTAAAAAAATTTCTCTGGCTTAGGTTGCTGTTTGGCTCTGGTGAAAATCAAAACCTTTCCAGATCTTGAAGTTGTTTTTCTAAGAAACAGGAGCTCAGACCCTCACCTGGGTTTCTGAGGTTACCTTGAATCACATTCAGGAAGACAGAAGTCTTTAATTGTATTTATTTATTTATAATCTTTAAAGACGTATTTATTTAAGTAATCTCTGCACCCAACATGGGGCTGGAACTCATGACTCTGAGATCAAGGGTTGCATGCTCTATTGACTAAGCCAGCCGGATGCCCCAAGATAGAAATCTTCAGACAGGAAATGATAACTGCTTTTCTCCTGCCACCATGCTCTTGTACTTCCTGATCAGACTAAGGGATTTCTATGGAGAACACAGAGTTTTATTTTCCAATTATATTCATAATTTAGTGGGGTGGGGGAGAGCGGCTTCATCTCCCTGGGCCCTCCTGCTTGCCTTTTGTAATGCTGTTTTGGGATGATGGAGGGATTATTCAAAGTGTAAAGGCTCCATTGGCCCCTCTTTGCCTAAGTGGCCTTGGGCTTAAGTGGTCACTTCCTTAGTTTCTCCATGGCCCCTCTTGTCCTTCTTCACGGCTTCTCTGCCAGGTTTTTATATAGCAAGTGATAGGGAACAAAGTCCAATTCAGAAATTAGAAATTTGGGCTGTTCTGTTTTTGGTGTTTCCCTAATGTGTAGACACAGCTGCTGCCCACTGGTTTTAAGAATCACGAACCTTCTCTGTGGGTGTTGACGTTGCAGCTCAGGCCTCATTTCACCTCTTCTGCTTTACCCCTTGGCTTGCTCATGTTGTCAAAACGAAACCTGTCTGATGCAGGAGAATGCCCACATCCGGCCAAGTCAGCAGACTCAGGGCTTGGAAGTCAGTGATGGCTTCAGCGGCACTCTGTCTTTTATCCTCTCTTCTCTTTATCTCCCAGCTTCTGATTATGGGCTGTTTCTCTCGGATGAAGACCCCAGGAAAGGAATTTGGCTGGAAGCAGGCAGAACACTGGATTACTACATGTTGCGAAATGGGGTATGTTGTAGATGTCATTTTTGGTTTGTTTTTGTTTTTGTTTTTGTTTTGTTTTGTCACCTTGTCTGTGGGCCTTCTCTAGAAGCCAACATCCTATTATGCCTTAGAGAAAAAGGGAGACCCAACAATCTGTTTTGCTCCAAGGGCATCTTATTCCTAGTTTTGACTTTGTAAGGGCTGTCCAGGTAGTAAGAGGAAATATCGGCAGTCCAAATTCTTGAAACTCCACAGAGTAATTAAAGCAGCTTGGGGTTAGTGTGTTCAGCTCTTTGCACATGCCATGGTTGCACTTGGTAGCTAGGGGATAAGATAGAGCGTCTTTCTGTAAGGATATAGGAAGTATCCTGGTGACTAATGATAAAAAGTAAGGGTAGATTAGAGGGGAAAACAAGAAGATCCTAAAGGTAGTCAGCGATTGAATATAAATCAGTTTTGTTTTTGTAAAGGAAAGTCCATATGAGATGCAAGCTTGATAACAATCAGCGACAACAAAAAATGATTGTGTTTGGAGTTAGAGGTAATGAATAAAAAAGTGTTAAATATTGTCTTCAGCTTAACCTTGAAGATACTGGGTTTTAGTATATGGAATGCACATACCCGATTGGTCAGTATTCCATAAAGTGAGAGTGAATTATGTGGTACCAATTAATTTTCCATTCATAATTCTATTGTTAAATGTAGTTTAAAAAAAAAAAAGTCTATTTAAAAGTAACTTCCAAACCTACTACCCCTGTTTCATCTTGCCATTACTGCAAAAACCACTTTTGTGGCATACCACTACTATAAAGAGTTATGAGGGGTATTATATATTCCTTCGTGACATCTATATTAAAAATTGCTTGCAACCATAAGATAATTGGAGAAGCACACTACTGTCTTTTTCAATGGTAAGTAGGATTTTTCCTCTGCTAGTTCTCATCAAAGCAGATCATCCACAGACTTTCAGGAAGGCATAAGCTACTTTAAGTTTACAGAGGTTAGTTTTCAAGAATTGTAAGCTATAAACAGTACTTGTTCGGGGGTAATTTCACCATCAGATTTTAAGAAAGCTTGCTGGAAGCAGTTACTTAGCACTGGGGTTTCTGTTTTAGTGGCAAAAATCTCATGAAAACTTTGAAGGAGAAAATCAGAGTGTGCTAGGGAAAATTCATTTTTTTAAAGAAAAGTGTCCAAGTTGATTACCTGGTTTATCAAGTCGTATGAAAATTTTGTGGGGTTTTGCTGTAGGATATTTTGGAATATAAGAAGAAACAGAGACCTCAGAAAATCCGGATGCTGGATGGATCCGTGAAAACAGTGATGGTGGATGACTCCAAGACCGTTGGGGAACTCCTGGTTACTATTTGCAGCAGGATAGGTGAGCATTCCCATGCCGAGGTTCCAGTTTTTGTTTTGTTGTTAATTACGCACCTGTTGTTTCACCCCCATTTGGTGACTTGCCAATCCTGAATGTGTCCTAGCCACAGATTTCTGTCCAATCCTAAGACAGTGTTGCTATTCCCTAGATGCAACCCCGCTAACTGGTATTGTAAACACTTGAACGTCTCACCGAGTCGAAATTGAGAGATTTTCTCTTTCAAAAGCCAAAGGAATTTTTTTTGGTATATGTGCTGCCGAAGCAAGCACAAAAGCCAAAGGAATTTTTTTTTAAAGATTTTATTTATATATTTACTTTAGAGAGAGAGAGCATGCCTGCGTGGGCACATGAGAGCGAGCATGAGCTGGGGAGGGGCAGAGGGAAAGAGAGAATCTCAAGCGGACTCCCCACTGAGTGCAGAGCCTGATGCAGGGCTAGATCTCAGGCCCCTGAGATCGTGACCTGAGCCAAATTGAAGAGTCGGACGCTTAGCCGACTGAGCCACCCAGGCACCCCCAAAAGGAATTTTTTAATTGAAAATATGTTTGGAATCCTATAATTCAGTTTCTTGTCCATGACTGAGATTGTGTATAAGCATCAATGACGTCCAGTATTTCCTTGAAGACTGATAGGGACAGCCTGTACAATTGATGGCTATACAACTTTTCTTCTTGTAGCTTCTAGTCATCTCCTTTCTGCATGAAGCCCTTCAAATATTTGGAAAAAGTGTCCTGGCCTCTCTTAGTCTTCTCTCCACGCAAAGGAAGACCAGTTGCTTCAGCCACTTCTTGTTTGACCCTATCTTGCCTTGTTCTGCATGATCTCTACTCTGTGCTTGTTTCTCGAAAATTAGGAGAATTGAATGTGACATTTTAAACATGGCTTAATTAGCTGAGAAACCTTGTTTTTGGCCAGAGTTATTTGATGTGTGCTCCTGGGTGGCCCCCTGACCCTCACCTTTGTAAAGCCTCTTTCTGTCCTGTGCTACCGGGACTCCTCGGAGTATCACAGGCCCCCGGCTGGAAGGAGTGACAGCAGTGTCATCACTGGTAATTATAACCTAATTTATATTTTTAGGAATAACGAACTATGAAGAGTACTCTTTAATCCAAGAAACGATTGAAGAAAAGAAAGAGGAAGGGACAGGGACGCTAAAAAAAGACAGGACTCTATTGCGAGACGAGAGGAAGATGGAGAAGCTGAAGGCCAAGCTCCACACGGATGATGACTGTGAGTGTCAGAAGGGAGCTTGGGGGGCGCCTGGGGGGCTCAGTGGTTAAGCATCTGCCTTCGGCTCAGGTCATGGTCCCAGGGTCCTGGGATCGAGCCCCGCATCGGGCTCCCTGCTCAGACGGGGAGCCTGCTTCTCCCTCTCCCACTCCCCTTGCTCATGTTCCCTCTCTCGCTATGTCTCTCTCTTTCAAATAAATAAATAAAATCTTAAAAAAAAAAAAAAAAAAAGGGAGCTTGGGCCAGGTGCAGGTGTGGCCAGGCCTCACTCCCCTCCCTTCACGTACATGACCCTGGGCAGGAGTTTTCTGTTGGCTGTTGTTCTGTGGCACTAAAAGACTTCTAAGGGAAAAAACGGACTATAGTCCTATTTCACACCTAAAAAAAGTAATCTCTTAATATCAAATATATAAATTATGTTCACACTGTCTTCTAAAAAAGCTAATAATTGGTTTAAACTGGGGTCCAAATAAGGTTAGATGAAGTGACGCTTACCTGTTTTTGTCTCAAACTTCCCCTCCATCTCTTTTTTTCCCCCTCTCGGAATTTCTGGGAAGAAGAAAGCAGATTGTTATTTGTATGGAGTTTTCTACGGTCTGGATTTTGTTGACTGCGCTGTCCTCTAGCACGTACTTCTGTCTCTCTTAATTCCTGACATCTGGAAACTTGATCAGATTCATGTGTATGTGTCTGTTTTTTAAGTAAAGACTCCTTATGTGGTGTTGTCTACTTCCGTCAGAAAGTTGTATTTGGTTGTCTCCTATTTTCTGATGTTAACAGCCGTTGATGACCATTGCCTAGATCCATTATTTCCTTAGAGGTTACAAAACGCTGATTATAGGAAAGTCCTCTTCTGTGACCACACAGTTAATATTTGGAAAAGCCCTTATCTACACCCCATGTGTCCCCAAAGTATGCTATGTGCACCTGGATGCCCAACATCCCCCTTCATGCACAGTTATATAGACCTTCCCAGGCTCGCTCTTTCATTGTTCTTGCTGTTGCATTGGGAAGATGTTATCATGGTCATTATGTTTATTGATCCTCAGTGAGGCTTTCATTTCCTCTGACCCTTTCTTCCTTCTTTTTTTTTTTCTTTCTGCCTCGTTTGATTTCCAGTTACATACTTCTTTCCAAGTGAGAGAGTGGTAGACAAATCCCAAGGATTTTTATAATGTGCATGATACTCTCCCAGGTACCGTGGGAGATGAGATCACTCCCACACATTCCCTGTGCTGAAGTTGCTTAGAATCCAGTGAGGCTTGTAATACTTACTTACTCACAATGTGTGTGTTAAGCCCAGGGAGGAGTATGGGAATGAGAGCTGTGGAAAGTGTAGAGGGGTGCTCCATTCCTGTGCACCCAGATAACAGGTGAGCGTTTTCTGAATGAGATCCAGGCTGGGCCATGGGCAGGGTTCTACCATCCCTGATCCCTTAGTGTCCTGTCCTGCTTCCCCCCAACCCCTCATCCCCACTGCCCCCCCCCCATTACTTCTATTTTCTTCTTCTTTTCTGCTTACAGGTGGAGGTAACTCATTATGCTCAGTTTATAAATTATTTCATGCAATGAGACTTGAAGTATCCACTGTTGACTTAAAGGAAAATGCTAACGTGGTTGTCTTGGCATAAATCATTAATTTTTCTTTCCCCCCATGTTAAAAATTGATTGTGGGGCCTTAACAAACTTTAGGAATGGCTGGGAATTTTCTCTCAGGTGTTTTTTGGTGGGTCATATGGCACACGATGGTGTATGTGAAATAATTTTGCGAAGTTAAAAAGCACAGTTTTAATATAAGTAACTAACTGAATATCAGCATTCCAGAAATGCACTTCTCTTTTGATAAATCCCTTCAAACCAAGAGGAAGAATACATACAGTTCTTTCATCTGTCTTGTTGTGTTGCAGTAAATTGGCTGGATCACAGCCGAACATTCAGAGAACAAGGAGTAGATGAACACGAAACGTTGCTACTTAGACGGAAGTTCTTCTACTCTGATCAGAATGTGGACTCAAGAGACCCCGTGCAGCTGAACTTGCTTTATGTTCAGGTACAGCATTTAATGTTCATTGAGGGTGGTGAGAAGTCAGGAAGCTCCTGGCTGTGGCTTGTGGTGAGCTGGAGCTCAGCTCAGGCTTCCGTGGTGTTTTTGGCACACAGTTTCAAGGGGGCACTGTCGAGGGATTCCTCACGTGCTTGGTTGTGGTACGGACTGATGTTCCACGAAGAAAGGAGGGCCTCTGGCCTCCCAGATTGAGACCTGGTGGCCGGTGCTATATCTCTGCCTGACTCTGAGGCACTTAACGGGCTCACCACTGCACTGAAGCTCTCTTCGCTGCTGTCTTAGGATACAAGTGAATATTGGTCAGAAAAATCCACATTTCTCATTACCTGAAAGATAGTCTCTTCATAACCTTTTATGTCTTCACCATTAACCTGTTGTTGAAACTCAGACAAGTCATTTAACTTCTCAGAGTTTGCAGTTTCCCAATATGTAAGATGTTGGCTTCGTACCAGATGGTCCCCAGTCTTTTTTTCAGCTCAAGGAAATCCTGATCTTTCTTCTTTCATCCTTTCCTTCCCTCCCTCCCTTTCCTCTCCTTCTATTTACTTACTTATCTGCCCTCGGAAATAATGCGGAGGTCAGCAAAATGCTGCCCTGGCATCCCCTGTGTTTGTAAATAAAGTTTTATTAGAACACAGCTCATTCGTTTGCATGAATGAAAGGGTTTGTTGGGTAAACCCTTTCCATATCATGTAACTGTTTACTTATTGTCCGTGGTGTTTCTCGTGTTTCAGTGGCAGAGTTCAGTAGTTGCGACAGAGCCAGCATGACCCACAAAGTCTAATATGTTTACTCTCTGGCCTTTGACAGGAAATGTTTGCTAACCCCTGAGTTAGTGGGTACAAGAATGGCATGGAAGGAGGAGGGCCAGGAGGCAGAAGGAAGGAAGATAGCCAGGCACTAAGAAAATGCTTGTTGGTTTAAGTCACAGAGCCATCGCTTAGAGTATCTGCAGGAGAGTGGTCTAGGGGTTATTGAACTGGAGGAAGAAAAGACAGAAGAATAGATAGCAACAGAAGTGGTGGATCAGGAACTGGGAGAAGGACTTTAGACACCGTGCATTCCTCATTCGAGCACTGTGCATTTTGCTTATTTCCCTTACATGGCTGTAGTATTGAGTTATTATCTGTCCATCTCTCTCCCCATGCCACCACCTTACATTACATTGGCTTTTATCTTGGGATGAGGATTGGGTTGATTTTACCTCTAGGTAATTTTTCTGTTAGCTTTAATGATTTAGGGACATAAGAAGTATATTGTGAATCACAAGGATTTCCCTTTGCCTCTTTATTTTTCATGATCACTGCTACCTTCCTAGATATTAAAGCTTTAGTTTTAATATTCTGGATACTGCTGATATTTTCTATCTATAGGCAGTTTGGGGGAAGGACTTGTTTTCCTTCTGCCTTAATCCTACTGTGCTACAGTGACCTGCAGTGTCCTGAGTGTGTCCCCGTTGGCTGGCACTTTCCCTTTGCGCCACAGAGAGGGTGCGTTCAGATGCAGGAACGTGTCCCTGGAGAGTATGCGTGGTTCCCCCAAGCTCCTGATGCTTTTCGCTTTCTCTTGTGTTTCAGGCTCGGGATGATATCCTGAATGGCTCCCACCCTGTCTCCTTCGAGAAAGCTTGTGAGTTTGGAGGATTTCAAGCCCAGATACAATTTGGACCTCATGTGGAACATAAACACAAACCCGGATTCTTAGAGTAAGTAATCTTTTGGGTTTTTTTCCTCTTCTCGCCTCTTCTTTTCACTATTTATTTTTGAGCCAGCTACATAAAATACATACCCTATATCCTATTTGTAATCAGTTATGAGATTGTTAGCTCTGCCTCAGTTGAGTATATGACCAAATTTGTGGACCTTGGAGAAAGCAAAAAGGCCTGGAAATTCAACATTGGAAGGACTGTGATGGTTAGT
Organism: Phoca vitulina; assembly: GCF_004348235.1. Lineage (NCBI taxonomy): Eukaryota > Metazoa > Chordata > Mammalia > Carnivora > Phocidae > Phoca > Phoca vitulina. The sequence continues at coordinate 28,696,712 of NW_022589723.1, forward strand.
GCTCCAAGTTCTGGCAGAAGGTGATTCCATGGCGACCACAGAATTTGTAGCACCCTGCCAAGACATTGTCCAGTCTGTCCTGGGATATCTTTGGAGTTGAGGAACTCAGGACCTCCATCTTCTGAAATCTCTTCCCATTAGAACATTCCTTCTTCACATTAGGCCAGATTTTGTCATTTTTAATTTCTTCTCAAGACTCTCCTTTTTAGAGCAAGAGAGCATAAAAGAGCTTCACGTTCCTTATTACAATCTTAGGAATTCTTCATTGCTCTGAAAGGGTGGGGTACACATTACATACTTCGCTTTTGCATACACCTGGTCTTTGGTTCCCTTGCAGAAAATGATGGGGTGTTTTGGGGGAGAGCTCAGTTCTTGGAGATTTAAGAGAAAGCAACCCTACAGATATGAGCCTTAGGGCTGGATTTCCTAGAAATACACAACAGGACAGGCCCAGCCACACATAGGCTGCTTTTCTTTGAAGTGATCTTGCCCTCTGTTTTGATCAGCTTCTCCAAGAGTTTTGTCTCTTTCTTCCTCTGGTAACATTCCTTTACCTGTTTCTCCCCCCACACTTTTCTTTCTTCTGCTTCCTCTTAGGGCAGATGAAACATTTGAATGAGCCCCCTCCAACACCCCCCCCCCCCAGCAAATATACAGAGTGTCTTGACATGATCAATAGCCTGCTGTGACCTAGAGTGTAACTTGTAGAAGCTTTGGTGGTGGGACCTGAGCTGAATGCCAGCTGGGGGCAGATGTCCCTTTTCTGGAGGATATGTCAACCTGAAACGTGTTGAGTAGGGCATCACTTGCATTATGTCCAAGTATATTGAGGGACGAGGATAACATAAGTGTTTACTTGGCCCTTGACCCCACTTTCACTTTGGTGGAAAGTAATTGGGACCAGCATCGGCCCTAGAGTAAGAAGAAAATCTAACTTCTTCCCTGGCAGCAAATGTGCTTGGCCAGCATGGTGATGGTTCTAAACTGAGTTGTTACCCAAAAACCCTCTACCCTTGGGTTTAATGAATCCGAAGGAGCCTTTCCAAAGTGACGCTTTGGCCTACAATATACTGTGCAGAGAACGGCTCTAAATATGTCCTGTCACTGACTTGGTTCTGTATTCTCCAAATAAGTCATATGGCCAAGAGTTCCTCAGGGCCCATTTCTACCCAATCAGTCTGGCTTCCTTCCTGCAGGAACCATGCGAAGTTTGCCTTGCTCTGTTCTGTGACACCCCAGATGGCTTACCTGTGTGGGGCTTCCAAACGGTATCAGAGCACTGGTATTACCCTTATAGAGTCTTCTGCAGTTTGGGGGCCCTGTGGAATGCTGCATACCTATACCCCACTAAAAATGCCCCGTGTCTTAATCTGTGGTAGCCAGCCAGGGTTACACAATCGTATTCAGTCAGTTTCCTTTTTTCTGAGATTATAGTATGAGGCTCATGCCTCTGGTGGTATGTGTATCCTTACTCAGATTCCAAATTGAAAGAAGCTTCTTATGCCTAGTGGCAATTATTTTTCCTTATGAATTTGATTTACTTTTTAATTAGACCAAATCTAGTCTAGGTAATGAGGCATTTTCATTTTATGTAGATATTTAATTGTATACCTTATTGCATATATTGTACAGGTAAAACTTCCTGAGGATACTCGTCTCCTCTTAATTAAAACAAAATGACGGGGTCACATTTCCCTGACTGTGTATCACTTGAAAAAGTGATCAAATCCTTCTTTTTTTTTTTTTTTAAATTTTATTATGTTATGTTAGTCACCATACATTACATCATTAGTTTTTGATGTAGTGTTCCATGATTCATTGTTTGCATATAACACCCAGTGCTCCATTCAGTACGTGCCCTCTTTAATACCCATCACCAGGCTAACCCATCCCCCCACCCCCCTCCCCTCTAGAACCCTCAGTTTGTTTCTCAGAGTCCCTAGTCTCTCATGGTTTGTCTCCCCCTTCAATTCTCCCCCTTCATTTTTCCCTTCCTGCTATCTTCTTCTTCTTCTTCTTCTTCTTCTTATTCTTTTTTTTTTTTAACATATAATGTATTATTTGTTTCAGAGGTACAGGTCTGTGATTCAACAGTCTTACACAATTCACAGCGCTCACCATAGCACATACCCTCTCCAATGTCTATCACCCCCCAATATTTTACTATGAAAAAAATCAAACACACAAAATGCTGAAAGAATTATACAGTGAACGCTCTATACCCATTGCCTGGAGTGGTCCTCAGTTTTATCACATACACTTGATTTAAGGTCTAAAGTTGATCAGTGCATCTAATCTTCTTTGATAACAATAAGATCCATAGAAGGCTTTGACCAATGATTACAAAGCTGTGAAGATTCGCAGCTTAAAAGAATGGAAATAGATTGTGTAACTTCCAAACCAGTGCTGGGGAGGAGTGGAGAGGATATACAAACAATGTGACCAATACAATAGGAGTTGAGAAGGGTGCGTTGTGGAAACAAACCCGGAAGTATGGTACATAGAATGTACAAATAAGAGAAAGACTTATAAATATTAGGCATCATAGCAAATAAAAATAAATCTAGCTCCTTTTTTTTTTTTTTAGTAAGGATTTTATTTGAGAGAGAGGGAGAGAAAGAGTGTGCATGAGCCATGAGTGGTGGTGGGGGGCGGTGGAGCAGAGGCAGAGGGAGAAGCAGACTCTCCACTGAGCAGGGAACCCGAGGACATGGGGCGCCATCCCAGGATCCTGGGATCATGACCTGAGCTGAAGCTAGACGCTTAACCAACTGAGCCACCCAGGCGCCCCTAAATCCAGCTATTAATAAAGGTTCTCATATTGTCCAGCTCTATACTATTTCTAAAAGACATACCTACATTTTAAGGACAGAGGAAAGTTTAAAGTAAAGGCATATAGGAAATGATGTCCCAGGAAACTAGTTAAAACTGGAGAAGCCGTATTTAATGTCACAGAAAATAGGCTGTAAGACAAAGAAAATCTAAGTAGAAACAGAAAAGGTCATTATAAAGATAGACTAATTTGCCAGGATGACAAATTATGAACCTATATGCACGTGATATTACTTTAAAATATTTAAAGGAAAGATACAATATAAGGAGAATTTCACATATGCAATTTTAGTGGAATAATTTAACATACTTTCCTCAGTGATCATTAGAACAAGATGAAAATAAAGAAAATATTTTAGTCAAGAGAAAGTAATGAAATAAAATCACAGAATCAATACAACCCAAAGCTGCTGCTTTGGAAAAATTAATTTTTCCAAAGTAAATCTCTGGTAAGTTTGATCAAGAAAAAAGCAGAAGTAGAAAAAGGCAAAATATAAACATTATAGGTAATGAAAATAGGACAGAGCTTCAGATAAAGAGATTTTAAAAATCAGAATGAATTGAAAGCTTGCAGCCAAAAAAATTGAAAATTGGCACAAAATGGGTGATGAGGAAATCTGAGTACATCTCTAATCTTGAAAGAAATTGCCTTATCAGTTTAAAATAAACCCCACAAAACAAGCGAAAACTAGGCCCAAGTTATTTTAGAGAATAGAAGGAAAGAAAATTTAAAAAACCTCCTCACCTTAATTTGGAACTAGCAGAATCAAATACCAAAACTGAATATAGACCATGGAAAACGTTTAAACTGAATAGAGATGCCCTCCCCAAAGTTAATAAAACATTGAGTCCAACATGACATGTATTTAGAGGTAATTGCAGGTTACAACTACTTTCTTCTAGGGATGTAACATTTATTGAACAATTTATGGCCTGCCTTGTGGGCACTGGGGATAGAGCAATATAAAAACATAAACATTTCTGCCCTTGTGGAACCTACATTCTAGTGCAGAGAGGCAGTTAATAAGTAAAATACAACATGAGGAAAGAAAAAGATGAATAATTTCAGGATTAGAAAACTGAAACTGTCACTATTTGCAGGTGATAGGATTATCTGCATATAATCCTCTCAATCTACAGAGAAACTTCTTAGAGCTACTAAGAGTAAAGTCCCTGGAAAAGAGATAAATATATAACTGCTTATCACCACCTAGGTCCGAACAATTGTATTCATACTCACCTACAGGTATATATATATATATTATATATATTATATAAAATATAATTATAGTTATATATATAATGCTCATTGAAGAACATAAATGAAGATCTGGATAAATGGAGTGTTTTGTTATGTTAATATATAGGAAGGCTGAATGTCACAAAAGCAATTCATATTTGTCTATAAATTCAGTTCAATTCTAATCACAATCCCACATATCAAGTAATGAGAAAAACAAATCTTAAAAGGTATATGTACCTCTTGACCCCCTTGACCTATTTTGCTTACCCCCCAACCCATCCCTTCTCTGGTAACCAACAGTTTGTTTCCTGCATCTGTGAGTCTGTTTGTTTTGTTGTGTGTGTGTATTTGCTTTTTAGATTCCACATATAAGTGAAATCATATGGTATTTGTCTTTCTTTTAGTTATAATACCTTCTACATCCATCCATGTTGTTGCAAATAGCAAGAGTTCATTCTGTTTTTACGGCTGAATAATATTCTATTGTTCATCACATCTTCTTGAACCATTCATCCATCGATGGACACTTGGGTTGCTTCTGTATCTTGGCTATTGTAAATACTGCAGTAAAACATAGAGGTGCATGTATCTCTTTGAATTGATATTTTTGTTTTCTTCCATTGTTGAATTGGAATAGGTGAAGGGGATTAAAGATACACAAACTTTCAGTTACAAAGTACATAGGCCATAGGAATGTAATGTACAGCATAGGGAATATAGTCAATAATATTGTAATAACTTTGTATGGTGACAGATGGTCTTATTGTGGGGGTCATTTTATAATGTATAAAAATACCGAATCACTCGATGTATATCTGAAACTAAAAGGATACTTTATGTTAATTATACTTCAGTAAATAAAAACTTAGAAGATAATATATATATTTCAATAAAACTGTTAAAAAATTACTATGCACTAGTCTGGACTCAGACCAAGGCTAATTGAAGGACTCACACAAATACCCAATTTCTTATAAAGCTATAGTAATTAAAAATACTCTATTACTGATGCTGGGTGATAAGCGTTCTAAAGGTTGATAAACTGCTTTATTAAAATTAAAATAATAGGCAAAATATATTACCAAATTAAGAGTGAAGCTCCAAAGTGTAGAAGAAGAAATTTGCATGTTTGCAACACATACTACGAAGAACAAGCTAATATCCAGAAATTATTGAAAAGAAAACGAAGGGGGGCACCTGGATGCCTCAGTCAGTTAAGTGACTGACTCTTGATTTCAGCTTAGGTCATGATCTTAGGGTTGTGAGTTCGAGTTCGAGTTCTGCACTAGGCATGGAGCCTGTGTAAGATTCTCCCTCTCCCTCTGCCCCTCTCCACCTACCTCCCCACCCCATGTGCATGCGCAGGCATGCAGTCCCTCAGGAAAAAAAAAAGAAAATCATCACTCGGTATACCAACAGGTACTTTAGAAAAGAGGAAATTCAACTGACTTATAAAGATACGGAAAAATATTCAGCCTCATAAGTAAATCAAATGCAAAATCAATAAGAATATAGCATTTCATGTCTGTTAGATGGGCACAAACTTAGATGTATGAAAACATCAAAGTACTTTACAGAGGAAACAAGCCATTTCAAAAAATGAACGTTGAATTTAAAAATACAAAGAGAAACAGAATATGTTTATAGGTACAAGGAGAAGTAGGAACATAATCAAATATGCATGAAAACTACAAGAAAGTACAGTTAGGGAGAGAAAGAAGGATGGTGTGGGACTTCAGCTAAATCTGTAATCTCTACTTCTTTAAAAATGGGTAGCAATCATAAAGCAAATATGACAATAGGATCTATTTCTAATGTTTCCACAATTGACAATTTTTAAAAACAGTTGTAAATAGTCTGAGGTGATAAAAGCTTATGTTCACTGAGGCTGGATCTCTAACATCTGGCAAAGGCAAAATGAACAGGCCTTGGAGTTCAGACAGCAAGTGTTCCTGGCTCTGTCTGCTACAGGGGTATGACCCAGTGGTTGGGTGCAGGCAGGTGGGGCGCAGGCTGAGGACCCCTCTCAGCCTTGTTGACCACAGCCGGTTGTCCTGTCGGCATGTGCCTTGGATGTGTCCTACTGAGAAAACAAAGCAACCTGATCTATGAATCTCTGTTGAAGAATTCAGAGTGGACTTGGAAGTTTTTCACCACAAACTGAACATAATTCTCTTGTCAACAAGCAAAGCTTTTGACACAGTAGGAGGCCTTGAGTCAGTTTTTCTCTTGGCGTTTATTCAAACTCCTATTCCTACTTTAGAGTTAGGCTTTGGAATAATTTGGCTGTAGATCGTATTTTCAAACTAATGGAGAAGGAGTTATTTCAGCTTGTGTTTTTCATCGGCTCTGCTTTACCTCCTATTCCTCACCACTACGACCCACCAGTTTCTTGATTGTTTGCTTCTGTCCTGTGCACCTGACAACCAAGGGCTCTCCCATCAGAGGAGGCTGTGACCGTCCAGTGGTGCCTTAACTCCCCACCCCTAGCAGCAGCTTCCTAAAGTTGGTGCCTACCTCCCTAACTGCTCTCAGACTCCAGAACTTTCAAACCAGGCACCACTGAATTGATCTAGCCCCAAGCTACCCCTGAGCCTCTGCATGGGTTCCTGTCCTTAGACCAAAGGGCACTGGGATTGGTTCGGGAGCCCAGAACTGCTGTGTGGCTGACATTAAGTCCTCAAACCCTTTCCGAGCGTCCCCCATGCCATCTTCGCTCTCCACTTCTTCTCACCCTAAGTGTTTCCCAGCTCGACAGATGCTTCTTTCCTCTCACATCGTCTCCACAGTTAGGCAGGACATCACTAGTACCTTCCATTGTACAGATACATTCATCTTTGAGTCTGGCTTCTAATTCAGGTGTGTCTGAATCCATCGCTTGAGCTTTCAGCCCAGTGTGCTAATGGTTCTCCAACTCCAGCATACATCAGAATCCTCTAGAGAGCTTGTTTACACTGCGGGGTCTCACCTCCAGAGCCTCTCACTCAGCTGGTCTGGGACGAAGCCTGAAGCTTGGCGCTTCTGACACGTTCCCACGTAGAGCTGATGCTCCCGGTCCTGCGACCGCTTACATGGTATCACATTTGAGACGTTATTGTTGGTCATTTGGTGACTGGCCATGAAGGCTGGGCTCAGGAAATCTGAGTGTTCCAGTGTCCTGTGGGTGACACGGTCCCTGCTATATCTCTCTACCTTCTCTCCCCTCCAAGCCTCCACTCTTGCTGGGTGAACACCAGCTCAGAGAAGTGGGGGCTTGCCTGTGGACATGTCCTTGTGGCAACTCTGGGACAGATGAGAAGCAGTTCACATTTCCCAAAATCGTAGCTGACTCTCATATACTTGTATACTTCTTGCCAGACCACAGAACGTCTTGAGGACCCCTCCTTTGGAAGTACTTGAACAAGCAGCTTTAATTTTATATAAGAAAATGAGGTTTTGTGAACACCTAGATTTGAATCTAGACACTGCTCCCCCAAATGTGTTAAGTTCCCCTTCTTTCATTTAATGGCTTCTGGGCATTTCTAAAAAATTGCCAGTCTTACGGTAATTTTTACCACTATCTGGCTATTTCTCTTGTCTTATTCTTTATCTGAAGGTTCTGAAATACTGATCACATATTACGTGTTTTGAGTAAAGGGTAGCTTGGAGGGACCAGAGTGTTGAGTAGCTAGGTTGCGGGCAATATAGCGTCTCTGAACCTCATGTTCCATGTATAAAATGGGATATTTTCTTCCATGGGCTTTTGTCAGAATTTAATTAATCTACTTATACATGTAAAGCACCTGGAACAGTGTTTAACTTTCAATAAACAGCAGTTGTTGATAGTAGAAATCCTCTATCAACATGGCTTAGACTGTGGATAATCCAAAAAGACATTTTAAGTACAGAATTTAAGGGGTACCTGGGTGCTCAGTCAGTTGGGTGGCCAACGCCTGATTTAGGCTCAGGTCATGATCTCAGGGTCCTGGGATGGAGCCCTGTGTTGGGCTCCCTTCTCAGCGGGGAGTCTGCTTCAGTATTCTCTCTCTCCCTCTGCCCCCCCCCCCCCCCCCCCAGCACCACCCCCAGAGTGCATGAGCACACGCTCACTCTCTCAAATAAATCTTAAAAAAAAAAATGAAATAACAGAATCTGTGATATCTACCTTTGTGAAACCCTGTAAATAAACTTTTCAACTTATACATTTACTTGCTAATCTTTTGATGAAAGACCAAAGTTTTTTCTTGGTGTGGATCCCCTGGTTGGGGTTCTGTATTTTCCTTGTATGAACCACATCATCTAAGAGCGAATTTAAAGACAATCCTGGAGCAGTCTGAGGGTGAAACTATTTTTAGATTTTCATGATTTTTTTTCTTTTCAGTATTTTGCAGTGGTCTCACATCTAATAACTTTCGGAAATATTTACCTTTCTTAAGCATTCAGTAGCTTGCTTGCTTTTTTTTTTTCCCCCCTATGTTAGCAGTTTATGGGCTCTGTTGGTTTATTACATTATCATGTGACACTCAGCCAGCAGCAAGAGTGCAGAACAAATACAGCTGACTTGGCCAGAGCAGAAGTGGGGCTCATGAGAGAAGAATCTGCTGGCTGCACACTTCCAACCTCCCATGGCTCTTCGGGGAGAAGAGGAGCTTGGACTAGCCCACCCTCTCCGTGAAGTGGAGGGTCTATTCTGCACTCAGAAAGGTGTTATTTAAAAGGCTAGGGGTAGGATTTGGAGGAGAATGACACATTATTCAAGTGTTAACGTAGCCATGTTCAAGTGGGAATACCGAAGGAGGCAGTGGGGGGGACTTTGCTTGGCCAGAGCTTGCTTAATTAAGAGAAGAATTACCGAACAGGCTTGCCAGTCTGACCCGTTTTCTCAAAGAAGGCTGACAGATTTCACTTGTATGCATGTCCCCGATGCTTAGGAGCCTTCCAAGCTCAGGGTTGGTAATCAAAACAACGGAGCTGGAGCTTCTTGCTGCCTGGCAGGCAGCGATGATGGGCTGCCTGCTCCTTCCAGCCTCATGCTGACACTGGGCACTTGGCTGATTTACTGGGGAAACACACAGGCCACGCATGGGCACACACACACTTCGTATTTTAAAATACCTGATGACAAACTCCCAAATCCACCCCTGTAACATCAAGGGTAACACCTCTAGTGCAAGCTTCGGGAAGTTGTTTCCGTACCTCCTGAAGAACGGGAGGGTTAGTTGGGATAGAAGGCGGCTTGTTGCCACCCAGAACATTCTTGCCATTAATGCCGAACATCTTCTGCCCCTGGCTGGCCTCTGGACCCTGCTCTCTGGAATTCTTCTAGTAACAGTTGTTGTTGCGAGGGGTTTGGCATGGGTCTCTTTTTGGATGCTTTTGGTTACCTTAGCCAGGTCCCCCTTGGTTGGTAGCACAGCGGCTACTGTCCAGGGGCCCACTCGTGATGCATTTTCTCGCTTTGGTTTTCAGTGTGCTTTGGGGGGAAACCTGAAACACCTGTGTTGTTAGGTGGGTCTCCTCTTGCTCTGGGAGGTCGGAGGCTCCTGGCACTGACAAGTCCTGTGACCTCAGCTAACTAACTTCTCTGTGACTCAGATTTTTTTGTGACCTTGGTGCCTTCCAGTGACCAATCACGTTTTTGTCCGTGAGGTTGCTTAATGATAGTCATAACATGCAGTGGCCCGCTGCTTAGATATTTCTTAGACTCTACCCCTCCTGACCCTCCCGAGAAATCCAGATTGTTCTGCTACTAGATCCCTGAAATTCCAGAAAATGTGCTTACAACTTTTGTCGATGGAAGTAGTTTGCAGGCTGATCAGACTTCATTATTCAAGTGTGAATGTAGCCAGAATCTGGCCTCACCCTACCTCCCCTCTACTTTTTTTGCTGGAGTATTTTAAAGCAAATTCCAGGCAGCATATTATTTCATCTATAAGTACTTCAGTATGGTTTTCTGACAAATAAAAATTAAAAAAAAATTTCTAAACCTGTACAACCGCAAATCTATCCTAACACCTAATAAAATTAACAACAATTCTGTAATGCCGTCTAATACCCAGTCTTTGCTAAATTTCCCCCCGGTGTCTCAAAAGTACTGTTTTTACTTAATATCAGGATTTAAGCAAGGCCTACAAATTTTATTTGGTTCATAAGGTTTTTTTTAAGAAAAGTTTTATTGAGATGCAGTGCACATGCCATATGTACAATTCAGTGTTTTTTGGTGTATTCACAAGATTGTGCAACCATCACACAATCTGATTTTAGAGCACTTTTATCCCTCCTGATACAAGCTTGTGTGTATTAGCAGCCACTCCTCAGTAACCCCACACCCATCCCTAGCCTATGCAAGCACTGATCCTAGCTATCTCTATAGATTTGCCTATTCTGGACATTTCCTATAAATGGAATCATACAATTTGTGGTCTCTTTTGATGGGCTTCTTTCACTCAGCACAGTGTTTCCATATTGGAGTTTATATCCTGTGTCATTCCTTTTTATTGCCGAGTAATGTTCTATTGTATGGATCAACTACATTTGACTTATCCATTCATCAGTTGATTGGACATTTAAGTTGTCTCTACCTTTTGGCTATTAGGAATACTACTATGAACATTCATGTACAAATGTTTGGACATGTTTTCATTTTTCCTGGTTACATACTTAGGAGTAAAATTGCTGTTTAATGCTTTGAGGAACTATCATGTTGTTTTCAACAGCAGCTATACCATTTTATATTCCCACCAGCAATGCGTGATGACTCCAATTTCTCCATATCCTTGCAAACACTTGTTCATCTTTTTTTATTGTAGCCACCTTAGCGGGTGTATGGTATCGTATTATAATATTTTTTTATTTCCCTGATGGCTACTGAAGTTAGGCATATATTCATATGCTTTTGGCCAATTGTGTATCTTCTTCAGAAAAATGTTTTTACAGATCCCCTCCCCATTTTTTAATTGGGTTGTCTTTTCATTGTTAAGTTGTGAAAGTTCTTCCATATTCAGAATACAAGTCCCTTATCAAATACTTAATTTGCAATATTTTCTCCCATCCTTTGGGCTGCTTATTCATTTTCTTGGTCATGTCACTTGGAGTTCCAAATTTTTTATTCTGATGTAGTCCTACTTATTTTTTCTTTGCTGTGTGTGCTTTTGGTATTGAATCTTAAGTGTTGCCCTGACTCAAGGCCATAAAGGTTTATTCCTATATTCTAAAAGTTTTACGGTTTTAGCTTAAATGTGGGTCTCTGATCCATTTTGAGTTAATTTTTGCGTTTGGTGTGAAGTAGAGGATCCAACTTCACTGTTTTGTTCATGGATATCCAATTGTCTCAGCGCCATTTGTTAAAAAGACTATTCTTTTCCCATTGAAAACCCATTCCCTTTGCTGAAAATCAACTGGCTGTAAAGGTTAATTTCTAGACTCTTGATTCTATTACACTGACCTATTATTATATCCATTCTCCACTGTCTTTATTACTGTAGCTTGGTAGTAAATATGTTTTTTGAAACTCTATTAATCTATTACTGTGTCCTCTTTTTCACCTCTACCACCAAGCTATTGGTGAGGCACCTGGGTTATTTTTATAGAATTGCCCTAGTTGGCATTGGGCTGATTATATCCTGGTGGTGTCTTCCATGTCTCTTTTTGTAAACTAATATTTAGATCTAGCATCTTAGTTAAATTCAGTTTAAATTATATATTATTCTTTATTGCCAAAAATACTTCCTGGATAGTGCTGTGTACTTCCTGTTGCATCAGTTAGGCATGTGTTGTCTGCTTATCCCACTTTTATTAATAATAAAATTGATTAAGTGGGTTTGAATCAGACTGAACTATCTACTATAAAGTTCTCCATTAACTTGTCACTTGTTGGTTTTAGCAGCCATCTGGCATGTTTTGATCTATCGTTTATTTCATTAGGAGCTATAAAATGTGATTTTGGACTCCTTTTATTCCTTTTTTGTTTGTTAGCTTTGTTACTTTGTGTTAATCAGTTTTCAGTAGGAGTTGGTGCCCTAGCCACCTGTTAAGGTGACCAATGATTATTTTAAAGGATCTTTATGGGATTTTTATATATCTGTTTTTTTACCCATTGTGGTCATCATTCTTTGGCACTGTAATTGCCCCATCACATGAAATTAACTATATGATCTGTAGGATTTGCTTGGAAATAATCCAGTGCAGGCGATGAGGTGAAGGAGTAGATGAGTCAGGAATGGCCGTGAATGGATGGTGGGTTCTTATATTGTTCGATCTTTTCCTTTGTGTAAGGTTTTAAAAATCATCCTGATTTTGGCCAGTGGTTACCCCTTGATGTCAGTCCAATGTCATTTTGATAGATTCTTTGATCTCGGGCATAAGAAGCCCCAAGAACATTTAATACATTTCCTGCCCCAGAGTTAGAATCAGTCACTTCTCCAGGGATCCCTGATTCCTTTTAGTGGGAACTAGTATTTGGAGGCTACCTGACCGAGGCCCCGGCAGTGCCACCAGATGGTCCTTGCCCTTAGCTTCCTCAGTGGACACACTAAAAACTGTTTTCCAGAAAATGAATGAATCAGACATTTAGATCAGTATCTCCAATTCAAATGAAAGACTACAGGGTTTTCATTTAACTTTTTTTTTTTTGCTTTATTTTAATCTATTTCGTGCTAAAAAGTTTGGTTTCTAACACCTAACATAATTACTCATTTATTTTATCCTAATTATATATGACATCCTACTTCTATATAATGTAATAATGTAATTTTATAGTGTGTGTGTATTTATGTGTTTAGAGGGGAGAGGGTATAGCTTTAAAATAATGTTATCAATATTTAATATGTCTTCCATGGTTCACTTTATCTTTAAAACATATCTCACTAGGGATGTATAGTCAAAAGACGGTTTTTCAAAGTTATTTGAAATCATTTTTCTTCCTATGGTTATGCTATCAACTTGATACACTGTTAAGTTCATTTATTTCAGTTTGCTTTAGATTTTTAGGTGTTGAATTTTTCCCCTCTTTGTAATTTCAAGTGGTTCTAAAGTGGTAACTGTAATGCAAGGGATATCCAGAGGTTTCATTTCCATCCTTGTTCCCTTCGCCCTGTTTCCCTTCTTCCCATAGAGAATCATTTTAATTAGTACTAGATGTATGTTTGTATTGTTTTAAAAATACATATATTTTTCAAAGATTTACTTATGTATTTTAGAGAGAGGCAGCGCACGTGTAAGAGTAGGGGGGTGGGCAGAGGGAGAGAGAGTCTTCAAGCAGACTCCCCACTGAGCACAGAGCCCAACGCGGGGCTCAATCTCGACCCATGAGATCATGACCTGAGCCGAAACCAAGAATCAGATGCTTAACTGACTGAGCCACCCTGGCACCCCTAAAAATATGTATTAACCATATAAAATGAAAAGCACTCTCCTCCCTTTATCACAAAGGATAGCATACTCTACACTCTTGCACCCTTTGCTCTGGCACTTTACAATGTATCATGGAAATTCTTTCTTTTTTAACTTTGTTAGTTTGATCCTTTGTATCAGACTGGTTTTATATTTGTGTCCTATTTAAGTGTATATTATGAGATATGGCAGTCTGTTCTTAATTGTCCCATAAAATACTGGCAAGTTAGTGACTTCATGGAGTTGTACAAAAAAAGTCTCTTTTTTTTTTCCTTCTCATCATACAATAAATGGCTTATTATTATTTTTTTGTTGTTCTCTCTCTCAGCCTAAAGGAATTCCTGCCCAAAGAATACATCAAGCAGAGAGGAGCTGAAAAGAGAATATTTCAGGTATTGGAAATGTACAGAACTTTATTATTCTCCTCACTCCCTAGCCTCATCTATTAGCATGAGAGGGGCCTCTGCACATGATAGTTTAGTACCCCATACATGTACTCTGCTTATATAATAAATGATTAGTGACTCAAGAGTAAAGAAGCTGACAGTTCTACTTTGGGCAGATTTATTATCTTAATCCATACCTTCCTGCTAAAGGTTACTTAGTCCTTCTGAGAAAAATGTGCCTACATTTAATTTCAAAGGCATTATCTTGATAGTGTCGAAACAAAGTGATTTGCTCTTAAAATGCACTGAAGAAGCAGCTACAAGTAGCTTCTTTGTCCTGATATTTGTTTTTTGAAGCTTAGAATTTGGAAACTGGTGTCTTTTTAAAATTCAGGGTTTTTTCCATAAACGTCGGAGAGTTTTCTCTTCCAGGCAAACCGTAAGAAAAGCCCTATCATCAACTTTGCCATAAAACAATCACTCCAGTGAATCCAAAATATTAAAGTCTTCTTCGGTATTGAAATGTAAATATAAGTTGAAGTAGAAATTTCGTCTGTGTAAAATGCACACAGTCTTGTTTCCAAGCACTCTGATGTGCAGGCATCTATATATTCTGCTCTTTGGAAAACCATATATTTTGGGTGGATGTTAGAATGATACCTCTCCTGGAGAACATTATTTTAGCTCTACTAAATGAATCTACTCATTGGTTCTGAACCTTTGGGGATATGGAGTTCTTCCAAAAAGTCGATTACACTTTGGACCCTGGTGTGCCATGCTACACGGCATGAATTGTTGCCTGTAGGTGTAAAATCTGTAGGGAGTTTGGGCTCCAGTTGCCATTAAGAAGCCCTGCATTCGAGCTTTCTCTGTGCTCTGATCCTCGGTCAGCTGGTACGTGGGTCACAGAGGGGTCTCCAACACAAACGTCAGTGATTGATCATTCATAGCAACTTTATGTGCCATACATTGTAACCGCCTCTACCGAGTCCACGTGCTGGCAGAGCTGCAATAACCAGCCCTTGCTGCTGTCACTTGTAGGAGCATAAGAACTGTGGAGAGATGAGCGAAATAGAAGCCAAGGTCAAGTATGTCAAACTCGCCCGATCCCTCCGGACGTATGGTGTGTCCTTTTTTCTGGTGAAGGTAAGTAGGGCAGGGCGTAGGGTGCAGAGGGGGTTTGCTGGCGAGCTTGCTTCGTTGTCCCGACACCCCTAGCATATGCAGAGGTAGCATCCGGCCAGTGGTCACCTGAGTCTAGCCCATGAGACAGACACGAAGTGTGTAAGCCAAAAGGCTAGTGAGTGAGCCTGGCTGCCCGTGGGCCTCCAGGCACTCGTGTCTTGTCCTGGCACGGTCGCTGCTGTAAAGTCACTGAAGGAGTACATTTATGTCTACTTGTCACTTCGCTCTGAAAATGTTTCACTTAAGATTACTAAGAGTGCCCTGGTCTAAGTGAAGGTTGTTGATAACTGCATATACCAAATTGAATGAATGTAGTAAATACGGTACTTACTTTGTATACTTCCAGGTGGGCTTTGGGATTTTCTGTGGCCTTCAGATCTGATTTCATGGGAATTGTTTGCCTTCCTACTAGGAGGAAAGAGGTGGGTCTTTGAAATTCAAGACTGAGGCCCTCGATGGGTGTGTTCTTAGGTGGACTGATTAGCGCTCTCATTGGCTTCTTTCCTTTGTACCTCCTGACCTCACATACTCTATTTTAGTCATCTCACTAATAGGTTTCATTGATTTCCACTTGTTTTGCTGTGACTCTTGGCTTCCTACCTCTTGACCTTGGCCCTGGAAGAAAACTCCACCATGTGAAGTTTCTCATGTTTTTTAAAGCAGAGGAGAATGTTATCAACTGTGCTCAGCTGCCCCCAGGGACAGAAGTCCCAAGGCCAGAGTTGGGGTGCTTTAAGAAGCTTGCTTTCCTCACTGCTAAAGAGAACTAGAGAAGAAGAAAGTTACACTGTCCTCTTGGATGTTTGGGGGTAGAGATGTTTTTCTTGACTCTACTCATTGGAGAAAGCTGCTTCATTTGGGCTGAGGAGCAACAAAGATGTTACACTGAAGAAGGGGATACACTTCGTGCTGATGAGTTACTTAAACCAGACAGCTCTTGGTTTTACACCCAAAAATGCTGGGCCCTTGCAAATGATGAAAGCATAGGTGAATCACTTTGTTTTTCAGAAAATCATTTAGAAGTTGAATTTTTTCACATTTGGTGTGAGCTTTAAACTATCAGTGAATTTTTGAATGGGGCTGATGCCTTGTAGGTATAAATGACTCCATTTCCCTGGAATGACTCTGCTGCCCTAGCTGAGGTGAGCCCGTCTGAACTGTAGTCACCTGCTTTCATCACCCTAGCTCCCCCACCATCACCATGAGCAGATGGTGAGATCTGCTTGTTTTAGAAGTAAAAGCTGCTTTTCATTTATTATTCTGAAGAACAGTAGATGGCAGATGAGTTCCAATACCTCATAGGGACAACAATGAAACAAATTTTGAGCATGTCCAATGCTTTGGTCTCAGTTTCCATGTTTTCTTGAGTTTTTCTATAGTCCTTCATGTATGAAATTCATCTCTTATATTCATATTGTTTTCCATTAATACCATCACACTTGGATGTGCATATAGGTCAGTAAATTTAGGAAAATATGTAGCACACAGAAAACTACATGAAATTAGGAAGAACACTTGAACATCAAGGTCCAGAAAAAATAAAATGTTCTCCAAGGCTAATTTATGGCCTGAGAAAAATTTGTCTACGGCTAGTAGGATAATTCAAGGTAGAGCACAAGTCTTCTGGTTATTGCAAGGTCTTGTAGATTTGATTAAATGAAAACTTCTTTTACAAAAGTATTTAAGGCAAAATAAGAAAGTAATGGAAATTTCCTTCTTCCCTCCCTCTCTGCCTTCCTTTCTCCTTTTCTTCTTTTCATGTCTTTATTTTTTTTTTTTTTAACTTACATGTCTTTGAAGAAAGACCAGGATCAACTTTCATATACATGTTAGGTATTCAGATTTTGGTTTTCTTTAGTTTTATTTTTTGTCACTTTATGAAAGTGAGCACACTGCCCACTTTAGTTTTTTGCTCAGTGGTCATATTTATGTACATTTTATTTTAGAATTTGTTTTGATAGGGGTACCTGGCTGGCTCATTTGGTTGAGCATCTGACTCTTGACCTCAACTTAGGTTGTGATCTCAGCTCCAGGCTGGGCTAGAGCCTGCTTAGGATTCTCTGTCTCCCTCTCCCTCTGCCCCGCCCCCTCCACTCATGTACACACATGCTTGCTCTCTTAAAAATGAAAATTGATTGTGATAAATAGTTTGCATGACTGCCGTTTGCCCTATTTTCAAAGTAGTACAATGAGAATTCAGGAGTAATTTAATACTATGGATTAATGAACCTCGTAAATCAGATCATTAGGTCAAATAACATGGTCTCATATACAGTGAATTATCTGGAAAAGAAAGAAAACAATTCCATTTACATAGTATCAAAAACAATAAATTACTTAGGAATAAATTTAACCAAGGAAGTAAGATCTATACACTAAAAACTTTAAGACACTGGTGAAAGAAATTAAAGACAATACAAATAAATGGAAAGATATCCCATGTTCATGGATTGGAAATGTTAATATTATTAAATAGTCCATTCACTTAGCATAATTTTCAGCCTACAGATCTCTGTACATGCTATAACAATATGTAGTCATTTTAATTTTTAGATTTATTTTTAAATTGAGTAAATTGGTCAAGTAAATGTATAAGACATATGTCAACAACATGAAATAACATTTGCGTGTATAGATAAGCACAACCATTTAGAATATATGATGAAAAGAGATCCTATACGGAATAGCAGACACACACAAAAATTGTATGGCTAAGGGATAGTAAGATTTTTGAAGGTATAAATAACAGATTTCTCTAGAACCCCAACCTAAAAATACCATTAAGTTGTGAAGGAGTTTCATTGGCATCATTTAGGAATTTAAAAGTGAGTGATTCTAAAAAAAAAAAAAAAAAAAAAAGTGAGTGATTCTAGCTTCTCATTCAGTACTTATACAGGCTGTTAGAAATTTAAGTCAATGAAATTATAACTTATGAAACATTTAGGTATTGATGTTGAACACACTTAATCATACCACATGGCCTTAGGATTAATCATAGATATTCTTAGAGTAGTTAGATATATTTACAGGTGCTTCTATCATATTTTCTTCTATATCCATGAACATGTTGACCTAATATTCAGAGCATTATACTTTGTTGTTGTAAAAAAAAAAAAAGTGCTTGGGTATTGGAGTCAGGAAGATTGGCCTGGCATCCAGGATGGCAACATACCCCTATGTGGGAAACAGCAGAAACTCGTATGACTTTCAGAGACATCCATAGCCTCCCTCAGCCTCAGTTTCTTCATCTGAAAAATTGGAGCGATAATGCCTTACAGAGCTCTAGTGAAGATTAGGTGAGATAATATATGTAAAGAAATGTAATGCCTGGGGGGCGCCTGGGTGGCTCAGTCAATTAAGCGTCTGCCTTCCGCTCAGGTCGTGATCTCAGAGTCCTGGGATTGAGCCCTGCATTGGGTTCCCTGCTCACAGGAAACCTGCTTCTCCCTCTCTTCCCTGCTTGTGCTCTCAATTGCTCTCTCTCTCTCTCTGTCTCTCTCAAATAAATAAATAAAATCTTAAAAAAATATGTAGTGCCTGGAAAGTAAGAATATTTGATAAATTTTAGATTATCCCTAAACCCTTCCCACATCTCCGTAATCCCTGGCAACTGAGTCTTCCAACTTGTAATTGGCTTTTATCACCCATGATGTACATACAGCAAGAGTTGGCAAACTTCTCTAGTAAGGTGTCAAATGGTGTCTTAGGCTTTGCAGGCCATACTGTTCATCTCTGCCCAAGTGGCCTGAAAGCAACCATAGGTAATATGTAAATGAATGAGCATGGTTACGTTCCTGTAGAGCTTTATTTATGGGCTCTGAAATTTCAATTTCAGATAATTTTCACATGTCACATAGTATTATTCCTCTTGTGGATTTCTTTTTTCCCCCAACTGCTTAAAAATGGAATATTCACTCTTAGCTCTCAGGCCATAAAAAAGCAGGCAAAAAGCTGGGGTTATAGCACTGGCTGTAGTTTGCTGACTCTGATGTAGAGAATGTCTATAAGCCATTTAATGAATACACAGGGAACAGCTTTATGTGGCAGTATTTTCAGTGGCTAAGAACATAAGCTTTGAAAAGAAACACCTAGATTTGGATTCTGGTTTGCCACTTAGTTTTACCTTAGATAAGTTACTTTACCTTCTAGAAGTCTATGCATGTTTGCTCACCTGTAAAATTGTGCCTTTTTATGAGGTTTAAATTAGATAATAGAGAAAAGGGGACTGTGGCATGTAAGATCTTAATGAATGGAAGCTGTAAATGTCCACAGTCTTCCTCTTATATTGGCTTCTTTTGCGTTTTATCTTGATACACTAATCAAAACCCCCTAAGCAATGGTAAGCCATTTCCCGTGACCTGCAAAGGATCTTGTTTCATTCCAGGAAATTCTTTTTTTTTTTTTTTAAAGATTTTATTTATTTGTTAACAGAGAGAGAGACCGCAAGAGAGGGAACACAAGCAGGGAGAGTGGGAGAGGGAGAAGCAGGCTTCCCGCCGAGCAGGGAGCCCGATGCGGCACTCGATCCCAGGACCCTGGGATCATGACCTGAGCCGAAGGCAGACGCTTAACGACTGAGCCACCCAGGCGCCCTCATTCCAGGAAATTCTTGTGTAAACCTTCTTTCTCATTTATAAATTTGTCTTTTAACTCTCCCTGTAACCACAGCCAGAGCTCTGAGGTGTGAGAAACCTGGGGAGCTGACACTCTTCTCCTCTTAATTATAAAAGCATCACAGGGGGGCATTTGGAGCCTCTCAGAATTGTGAGTTAAGTTGAATAGATGACCAGTTGTTAGAGAAAAATGACTAATGAACAGGATCTTTAACACCGTTTTGCTTTTTTTTTTTTTTAAGTTTTATTTATTTAAGCAATCTCTACACCCAGCGTGGGGCTTGAACTCACGACCCCCAGATCAAGAGCCACATGCTCCTGGGAATGAGCCAGCCGGGCGCCCCTGACACCATTTTGCTCTTCAGCAGCCATCCCTTTCTGCCATGCCCCTAAAAGAAATAAGTGTACTGATAATACAGCAAAGCACACAAGCCCGCACTTTGGGACCAAGCCAGGGTAGAATTGTAGTGAGCACAGCTGGATCACAGGCTTAGGCCACGTCGAAGTTAGGGGCCTAGAGCCAGAGCCTGCCAAAGCATACCGCACTTGCATCCCTTCACTCACTCACTTCTAAATCTCCCATGTAGGACACAGGTGATGTAAGAATCAGCCAGTCTCCACACCAGTGAGAAGAGCTGGAAGAAGAGCAGGCTTGACTACAGCCAGCCACCAGTTTTTTTGTTTTTTATATTTATTTATTTAAATTCCATTAGCCAACATATAGTATATCATTAGTTTTTGATGTGGCGTTCGGTGATTCATTAGTTGCATTTAACACCCAGTGCTCATCACATCGCGTGCCCTCCTTAATGCCCATCACCCGGCTACCCCATCCCCATACCCCCTTCACCTTCTGCAGCCCTCAGTTTGCTTCCCAGAGTCAGGAGTCTGTCATGGTTTGAAGCCAGAGTAATGGCTGAGATGTGCTTGAAAGGAGGGGTGGGGCTTGTTAATGAACCCTGCCTCCTGTTGGTAGAATGCATTCATTCTCTGGCCTCTAGGTTACGCAAGCTCAAGACATCTTCCAAACAAAACCAACCTAATGAGGACCACCTAGAGAGAAATTTCTACAGAACAGCGGCAGCTACAATGTCTGTGTGTGTGTCTGTGCTTGAGAGACAGGACTTCACGGGGCCTGCCTTGCCTGCTTGCTTCACTCGTGTCTGTTGCTGAAGTCGGCAAGGCTGGGTGTAGGGTGGACTGAGATGTGTGGGATAAGGGGAGAAGGAGGAAGCCTCTCCCAACATGCAGGCCCTACCGCTGTGGGTCTAAGGCAGGTCTCCATGGGGAAGAACCAGGGTGGCTAGCCCTGAGCTGAACCTTTCACTCTTTTAACTTTCTCCAGCTGCTCTGCATTTTGGGGGTAGGCCCTGAAATCATTTGATCCCCTTGACAGTGGTCTCTGTTGCTAGGTTTCAGCATATTCTGCGTTTCTTCTGTCCCCCGTCCCTAATCCTGATCTTCCGATGGAATGCCCACTGTAAATTGTTAGCATGTTCCCTGTGACTCCCTCACCTGTGTCCAGAATGAGCTCAGCAAGAGCCGGGGCAGTCTGTCATAATTCAGTGTTCCCTCACCCCAAAGCCCCTTGCCCGCTGGGAGGTGCAGATGGAAAAGGCTGAAGGCAACAGCTGCAAATCATATTTTATTTCAGATCCCCTTCCGGGTGCCAGCAGCTGGGCCCGTGCCAAGCCTGGGTGGTTAATGGCCTAGAACCTCTTCGCCTAAAGGTCTGTGTGGCTCCTGAAGACAAGTTGGACTACCTGGCATTGTCCAGCCTGCATCGATTTCACCCCTTGCGGAACCGGCCTCTCTTTACAAAGAATCTGTCTCTTCTCAGTGGTTTCTTTAAGGCCTGGGAGGTTCTTCCACTGCCATATTCCCCTTGTCAGACGCCCACGCAGATTCCCGATCCTGTTCTCTCCTCCTCCTGGGAGGAAGCTGGAGGTGTGCCCTGACCTTCACCGTCGGATGGCTTATGAATTGCCCATGGGGGCCAGCGGTGATTTCTGTGTTCTCTGACTGCTTTCCCCAGAGTAGGGTACACGGTGGGAGACAGTCTGCTTTTGAAGTCAGAGACGTTTTCGAGCTGCTCAGATTTGTGTTCCAGTCATGGCTTTACCGCTCACTACTGTTTGCCTTGGATGAGTTGCTGGTCTCTCCATTTGCAAAATGATACCAACATTTGAGGGATGCTCTGAAAATTAGTAGGTGATATTTATTAAGTACCTAGCACATTTGTGTTATTTTAAAATTGCCTATCCCCTTGTATACGTTCATATTTGTGTGTGCTAATTTGTATGTATTCCTCTGAGAATAATGATTTAGGCATTGTAGGTTTCAACGAATATTTGGGAAGATTTTTTTTCCTGATAACAATAGGAATAGTTTTGTTGTTGTTCTTGTTGTTGTTTTTTGTAGAGAAGGAGAGAAAGAGAAAAAAGGGGAGGGGGCAGAGGGAGAGGGAGAGATAGAATCTTAAGCAGGTTCCACACCCAGCACAGAGCCTGACTCGGGGTTCAATCTCACAGCCGTGAGATCATGACCGAAACCAAGAATTGGATGCTTTAACTGCCTGAGCCACCCAGGCACCCCAGAAATAGATTTTTTAAGTGAAATTTGGGGAATAAGGAAAAGCACAAGAAAATAATACAAATCACTTGAGATGATCATTATCACCATTTTATCATGTAATGAAACTTTTATTTTTAAAAATTTGTTTTGAATTTTATTTAAAAATTTTACTTTTAAAATTTTATTTCATGTAGGGTTAAGCTATACAGATGGCTTTTATTTTATGCTACATTGCAAATTTGTTGCCGTGAATCCAATTGTTTTCCAATCATAGGGTTTTTAATGGTTCTAGAAAGTCTGTTACTTGGGTATACCCTAATTTACTTAAGAACTCCCCTGTCCTTGAAAATTTTGGTTGTTTCCAGTTTTTCACTATGACAAACTGTAGTTACACATAATCTTCTCACACATTTAGAACTTCTTTTTGAGTAACTTTTTTTTTATTAAAATTCAATTAGCCAACATGTAGTACATCATTAGTTTCAGATGTAGTGTTCAATAATTCATCAGTTGCATATAAACACCCAGTGCTCATCACTTCATGTGCCCTCCTTAATGCCCATTTGAATAACTTTCTAAAAACAAGCTGTGTCAAAAGGGGGAACATTTTTATTGTTTTTATTTTCATTTTTTTAAAGATTTTATTTACTTATTTGAGAGAGAGGGAGAGCACAGAGAGAGAGGGAGAGGGAGAAGCAGACTCCCTGCTGAGCAGAGAGCCCGATGTGGGACATGATCCAGGACCCTGGGATCACGACCTGAGCTGAAGGCAGACGCTTAACCAACTGAGTTGTCCAGGCACCCAAAAGGGGGGACATTTTTATAGCTTTGGATCAGTATTGACGCATTTTCTTCCATAAATGTTTTGCCACATTAAATTCCCATCCATAGTGATCCTCTTTCATACCTTCTTCAATTCTGAGTATTAATTAAGAAAAACTCTCCATTTTATTAAGTGAAAATCTAATTGCTTGCTTTTTACTTGTTGTTTTTTCCTTCTTGTTTTAATTTTTTTTCCTTAAGTTTTTATTTTAATCACCTGGTGTTAATCACAATAAGGGCATTCTTTCATCTTCATCACCTATTTTCACCTGTCCTCCCACCCATCTCCCCTCTGGTAACCATCAATTTGTTCTCTATAGTTAAAAGTCTGTTTCTTGGTTTGTCTCTTTTTTCCCCCCTTTTGCCCATTTGTTTTGTTTCTTAAATTCCACATAGGAGTGAAATCATATGGTATTTGTCTTCCTCTGACAGACTTATTTCACTTAACATAATACTCTAGTTCCATCCTGCAAATGGCAAGATTTTGTTGCTTTTTATGGCTGAAAAATATTCCATTTGTGTGTTTATATATATATATATATTTATATATATATATATATGTATATGTGTATACACGACATCCTCTTTTTTTTTTTTTTAAAGATTTTATTTTATTTATTTGAGAGAGAGACTGAGATAGAGAGAGCATGAGAGGGGGGAGGGTCAGAGGCAGAGGGAGAAGCAGACTCCCTGCTGAGCAGGGACCCCGATGTGGGACTCGATTCCGGGACTCCAGGATCATGACCTGAGCCGAAGACAGTCACTTAACCAACTGAGCCACCCAGGCGCCCCACATGACATCCTCTTTATCCATTCATCAGTTGATGGACACTTGGGCTGTTGCCATATCTAGGCTTTGGAAATAATGCTGCTATAAATGTAGGTGTATATGTAGCCCTTTGAATTAGTGTTTTTGTATTCTTTGGGTAAATACCCAGTAGTGCAATTGCTGGATCTTAGGGTAGTTCTATTTTTAAATTTTTGAGGAATCTCCATACTGTTTTCCACGGTGGCTGCACCAATTTGCATTCCCAGCAACAGTGCAAGAGGGTTATTTTTTCTCCACATCCTTGCCAGCACCTGTTGTTTCTTGTGTTTTTGATTTTAACCATTCTGACTGGTGTGAGGTGATATTTTCATTGTAGTTTTGATTTGCTTTGGTTGATGAGCATCTTTTCATGTGTCTGTTGGCCATCTGTATGTCTTCTTTGGGGAACTCTCTGTTCATGTCTTCTGCCCATTTTTTAACTGGATTATTTGTTTTTTGGTTGTTCAGTTTTATAAGTTCTTTTTATATTTTGGATACTAACCCTTTATCAGATATGTCACTTGCAAATATCTTCGCCCATTCCATGGATTGTCTTTTAGTTTTGTTGATTGTTTCCTTTGCTGTGCAGAAGCTTTTTATTTTGCTGTAGTCCCAGTAGTTTATTGTTGCTTTTGTTTCCCTTGCCTCAGGGGAATATCTAGAAAAAAGTTACTACGGCCAATGTCAGAGAAATTATTGCCTGTGCTGTCTTCTAGAATTTTTATGGTTTAAGTCTCACATTTAGGTCTTTAATCCATTGTGAATTGATTTTTGTGTATGTGTAAGAAAGTGGTCTAGTTTCATTCTTTGGCATGTTGCTGCCCAGTTTTCCCAACACCATTTATTGAAGAGACTGTGTTTTTCCCATTGGATATTCTTTCCTGCTTTGTTGAAGATTAGTTGACCATATAATTGTGGGCTTATTTCTGGATTTTCTGTTCTATTCCATTGATTTATGTGTCTGTTTTTATGCCAGTACCATACTGTTTTAGTTACTACAGCTTTGTAATATAACTTGAAGTTCAGAATTGTGATTCTTCCAGCTTAGCTTTGCTTTGGGTATTTGGGGTGTTGTGTGGTTCCATACAAATTTTAGGATTATTTGTTCTAGCTCTAAAAAATCCTGTTGGTATTTTGGTAGGGATTGCATTGAATGTATAGACAGCTTTGGGTAGTATAGACATTTTAACAATATCCCTTCTTCCAACCCATGAGCATGGAATGTCTTTCCATTTCTTTGTGTCTTCAATTTGTTTCATCAGTGTTTTACAGTTTTCAGAATATAGGTCTTTCACCTCTTTGGTTAGGTTTATTCCTAGGTATTTTACTATTTTTGGTGCAACTGTAAATGAGATTGTTTTCTTAATTTCTCTTTTACTGCTTCATTATTGGTATAGAGAAATGCAATGGATTTCTGTACATTGAATTTATCAGTTCTAGCAGTTTTTGCTAGAGTCTTTCAGGTTTTCTATGACAGATGACATGAGTATCATGTCGTCTGCAAATAGTGAAAGTTTTACTTCTTCCTTACCAGTTTAGGTGCTTTTTATTTCCTTTTGTTGTCTGATTGCTGTGGCTAGTACTGGCTAGGACTTCTAGTACATGTTGAATAAAAGTGATGAGGGTGGACATCCTTGTCTTGTTCCTGACCCTAGGGGAAATTCTTTTATTTTTTTCCCATTGAGGATGACATTAGCTGTGGGCTTTTCATCTATGGCCTTTATTATGTTGAGATATGTTCCCTCTGAACCTATTTTGATGAGGGTTTTTATCATGAATGGATGTCGTATTTTATCACATGCTTTTTCTGCATCTGATGAAATGATCATGTGGTTCTTACCCTTTCTTTATTGACGTGATGTATCATGTTAATTGATTTGCGATTACTGAACCACTCCTTGCAGCCCAGGAATAAATCCCACTTGGTGTCAGGGAATTTTTGTAATGTATTGTTGGTTTTGGTTTGCTAACATTTTGTTGAGGATTTTTGCATCAGTGTTCATCAGAGATATATGTTATTTCTCCTTTCTCGTTTGTGATTTTATTTATTTGGGTCCTTTCTCCATTTTTCTTGATAAATCTGGCTAGCGGTTTATCAATTTTATTGATTTTTTTCAAAGAACCAGCTCCTGGTTTCATTGATTTGTTCTATTTTTTGTTTCTGTATCATTTATTTCTGCTTTAATCTTTGTTATTTCCTTCCTTCTGCTGGTTTTAGGGTTTGTTTCTTTTTCTTTTTCTAGCTCCTTCAGGTGTAAGGGTTAGGCTATTTGAGACTTTTCTTGCTTCTTAAGATACTCCTGTATGCTTCCCTCTTAGAACCACTTTTGCTGCATACCAGAGATTTTGAACCATTGTATTTTCATTTTCATTTGCTTCCATGTACATTTTTATTTCTTCTTTAATTTCCTGGCTGATCTATTCATTGTTTACTAGTATGTTCTTTAATCTCCATGTATTTGTGGTCTTTCCAGAGTTTTTCTTGTGGTTGACTCTAAGTTTCACAGCATTGTGGTCAGAAAAGATGCATGGTTTGACTTCGATCTTCTTGAACTTGTTGAGACTTGTTCTGTGGCCAAATATGTGCCCTATTCTGGAGAATGTTCCATGTGCCCTTGAAAAGAATGTGTATTCTGCTGTTTTAGGATGGAATATTATGAATTTATCTGTTAAATCCATCTGGCCCAGTGGGTTGTTCAAAGCCATTGTTTTCTTGTTGATTTTCTGGTTAGGTGATGTGTCCACTGATGTAAATGGGGTGTTAAAGTCTCCTACTGTTATTATCAATTAGTTCCTTTATGTTTGTTATTAACTGTTTTGTGTATTTGGGTGCTCCTATGTTGGTTGCATAAATATTTATAATTGTTATATCTTTTTTTTTTAAAAGATTTTATTTATTTGACAGAGAGAAAGATAGCAAGAGCAGGAACACAAGCAGGGAAAGTAGGGGAGGGAGAAGCAGGCTTCCCGCTGAGCAGGGAGCCCGACGTGGGGCTCGATCCAAGGACCCTGGGATCATGACCTGAGCCGAAGGCAGACACTTAACGACTGAGCCAGCCAGGAGCCCCTAATTGTTAGATCTTCTTGTTGGATTGTTCCCCATATTATTATGCAGTCTCCTTCTTTGTCTCTTTTAACAGCCTTTGTTTTAAAGTCTATTTTGTCTGATATAAGTATTGGTACTCTGGCTTTCTTTTGACATCCATTTGCATGGTAAATGATTCTTCATCCTCTCTTTCAATCTGCAAGTGTCTTGAGGTCTAAAAGGAGTCTCTTGTAGGCAGCATATAGATGTCTATTGTTTTTTTTATTCATTCTGTCACCCCATGTCTTTTGATTGGAGCATTTAGTCCATTTTCACTCAAGGTAATTCTTAACAGGTTTGTATTTATTGCCATTTTATCACTTGTTTTGGGGTTGTTTCTGAAGATTTTCTCTGATCCTTTCTTATCTTCAATTCTTTGCTGCTTTTCTTTTCTTTGGTGATACATTTGAATTTCTTTCTCTTTATTCTTTGCATATTTATTAGTGGTTTTTGATTTGTGGTTACCATTAGATTTGTATAAAACCTCTTCTGCATATAGCTGTCTATATTAAATTAATGGTCATTTAAGTTTGAACCCATTCTTTACTCTTCTCCTTCCCACGTTTTAGGTATATGGTGTCCTACTTCACATACTTTTATTTTGTAAGTTCCTTGACTGATTTTTACAGAAATACTCATTTTTAATGCTTTTGTGTTTCCTGCCTTCATACTGTCATTTTTGGTCTTTCATTTCCACTCAAAGAATCCTTTTTAATATTTCTTGCAGGGCTAATTTAGTGATCATGAACTCCTTTATTTTTTGTTGGTCTGTGAAGCTCTTTATTCTCCTTCTATTCTGAATGATAATCTTGCTGGATAGAGCATTCTTGGCTGTAGGTTTTTTCTACTCAGCACTTTGAATATATCATGTCACTCCTTTCTGGCTTGGAAAGTTTCTGCTGAAAAATCTGCAGGTTTCCTTTGTATGTAACCCTCTTCTTTTGTCTTGCTGCTTTTAATATTTTTTTCTTTATTGCTGTATTTTGCCATTTTAATTATAATACGTCTTGGTGTGGATCTGCTTTTGTTGATTTTGTTGGGGGTTCTCTCTTCCTCCTGGATCTGTGTATCTGTGTCCTTCCCCCAAGAGTAGGGAAGTTTTCAGCTATTATTTCTTCAAATAAATTCTCTGCCCTCTTTTCTATTTTTCTGGGACTCCTGTAATATGAATGTTATTATGTTTGATGGAGTCACTGAGTTCCCTAAGTCTGTTCTCATTTTGCATAATTATTTTTCCTCTCTTTTGTTCAGTTCAATTACTTTCCATTACTCTGTCTTCTAGGTCATTAATTCATTCCTCTGCTTCTTCCAGCCTGCTATTCATTCCATCAAGCTTATTCTCATTTTGTTTATTGAGCCCTTGATCTCTGCTATATTAGTCTTCATCTCTTTGTTAATGATCTTACTGATATTGTCCACTCTTTTCTCATGTCCACTGAGTATCTTTATGCTCATTGCTTTAAATTCTCTGGCTATGGCCTTGTCCTGTTCTTTCATTTGGGACAAATTGTTCTGTCTTCTCATTTTATCTGTCTCTGGGTGTTAGGAATGTCAGCTGTGTCTCCTATTCTTGAGGGTAATGGCTTTATGAAGAAGAGGTCCTGTAGTGCTCTGCATTATAGTGTCCTCTGTTCCCTAGGGCCTGGTGCTTCCAAGAGTGTCTCCAATGTGTGCTGTGTGCACTCTGCGGTTGGGTCCTAGCCACTTTATCCTACAGGCCAGTAGTCTGCAGAGGCTGTCTGCTGGTTGTGGGCAGTTTTTGGTCCTTTGCATGAGTGTGGTATGTTTTAACTAGGTGTGCTCTAATTTGCTTGTTAAATGACACCTGTCGGGGCGCCTGGGTGGCTCAGTCGTTAAGCATCTGCCTTCGGCTCGGGTCGTGATCCCAGGGTCCTGGGTTCGAGCCCCGCATCGGGCTCCCTGCTCAGCGGGAGGCTTGCTTCTCCCTCTCCCACTCCCCCTGCTTGTGTTCCCTCTCTCGCTGTGTCTCTGTCAAATAAATAAATAAGATCTTTAAAAAAATTTTTAAAAAAATGACAGCTGTCACCACCACCACCAGAACCAAGGCCCTGCAAAACTCCCGGGTCAGGAGATGTGGTATGGTTAGGGTTTTGCATCTGTCTTCTGGGGGCAAGGGACCTACTCTCCTGGGTCCGAAGCAAGTGTTACTATGAAGGGTGGTTCCACCAATGTGTGGGGCGTGTGGGGGGAGGGAGCTGGGCTTGCTGTAAGCAAGTTAGGTAGCAAGTGTTGATGCTACACTGTTCCCACAGGTGGCACTGTGCTTATGCTGAGCGTCATGGGAGGGAAATGGTATCAGCCAGCTCTTTTGTTTCCATAGGCGTCTCTTTATGAACACTGCCTCTCTGGGATGTGCTCTGAGATGAGCAGCTAACTTCCCCACTGTGTACCCCAGCTATTTCCATGCTGTATGTCCATGTCCTTTTTGCCATGCCTTCCCTCCAAGATCAGCCCCAGTGCCCTTGAGACTCTTCCATCCACTCCCATTGACCTTTAAAGCTCCAGGCTTTAAGCTCCACTGGTTACAAGAACTCATGAAATTTGGCCCCTTTCTCTTTCCAAGGCAATTGCTATGGGGATTCTTTTTCCCCACGTGGTCCCCTGTGTGCTAGTCTGTCTCTAACCCTTCTCTGCAGTCACCCCTCCCTCCCTAGCACAGTGACCATCATCTGTTTCTCTCCCAACCTGCATCTCCACACCTCCTACCTTCTTTTTTTGTGGCCTCTTCTCTACCTTTAGTTGTGGAGTTTGTTCTGCCAGTCTTCAAGTGAATTTTGGGGGTATTTATGATGATCTGATAGTTATCTACTTCTATTTGTGGGATGAGGCAAGCCTAGGGTCCTCCTACTCCACTGCTATCTTCTCCTTGCTCCCCCTCAAATGAAAGGCTGCTTCATTATTGTAAACACATTTTCTGTTTGTGTTCTTTGCCAGTTAACTTTTGTCGATCTATGGTAAACTTCCACACATACAGTATATAAAGTCACTATCGTAATTGTTTTAAGTATTTATCCCTAGTCATTTGCTTAATTTTGTTTACAGTGAGGTTTCTTTCTTTTTCTCCTATTTTCCCTGTTTTTCAGATGTATCAAAGTCTATGTAGTTAAAGATGTTGATCTTTCCCTTTATAAATTTTCTTTATTTTGGTGTTTGTGCTTAAAAGTCATTTCCCTCCCAGGAATCACAAAAATATCCACCTATAAATTCTTTGTAAGTTATTAATCTCTCTTAAATTTGTTTTGGCATGAGTGTGAGGTAGGGATCCATTATTTTAATAGGCATGATTACTATTAAATTATTAAAGCTAATCATAAAAGGCTTTTCAGAGTCAGTAGATATACATAAAAATACCAAAACAATTCAAATGGAAATATATTTGGGAGATTTTTAAAAAAAGGTCTGTGTCTCTTTTATTGAGAAGATTCTACTTTGGCAGAGTTTTAGTTAATTCTAAATAGCTAACATGCCGTATTTAAATTTGCACATTAAACTTTTTTTGTTATTCACTGAGTTGGCTACTGGAAGTGATAATATTTGGAATTCACCTTAATTTCTATTTCTCTGGATCACAGTCCATTTTTGGAGCAACATGCCCTCCTAAACAGCGTCTCTTTTCAGGAATCGTGACTTTGTGGATCTTTCCAGTCTTCTGATGTCCCTGTTTTAGCTTCCATGTCTTTAGTTTAGTGAGTCATTCACCTAGTCCCAAAACCCTGGTTTTCCAGTAGTCCTACCTATTTTGAAACATAGTATATGTAGATGACCTCAGGTAAGACATCATGAGATCTCTGATGACTTGGCAAAATCAGATGTATTCAGAAGAAGAGCACTAACCCTCGGTATTTCCTGTTTTAGGAAAAGATGAAAGGCAAGAACAAGCTGGTGCCTCGCCTGCTGGGCATCACCAAGGACTCAGTGATGCGTGTGGATGAGAAGACCAAGGAAGTGCTGCAGGAGTGGCCACTTACCACGGTTAAGCGCTGGGCAGCCTCACCCAAAAGCTTCACCCTGGTACGGACTGGCAATGGGGAGGACCCACACGGCCTTGGGCAATACTGTGCGGTGGGAGAGAGAATACAAGCCCGATGGGTTTCCCTGGCCTTAGAGAGCAGTGTGCAGAGGGACAGATAGTGGGAGTCCACAGAGGGTGGGGACTGGTCCAGTCTTCTATGTTCCTGATGCTGTCCCTAGCATGCCCTAGAAGGAAACCTGCTAATGCTCAGAGGCTGATCAAATCCTCCCTCTTCATCTCTGCTTGTTTTAGAAGTTCCTAAGCATTGTGACATCTTGCTGAAGTGTGTTATCCCAGCCTGCCTAGAAACAGCATACTATACAGAGGAAATGGCATAGACTTTAGGGTAGTATTCAAAACCAGCTGGTCATCTCCCATTTCTGAGAGAGTTCTCTCTCCT
This sequence comes from Phoca vitulina, assembly GCF_004348235.1. Lineage (NCBI taxonomy): Eukaryota > Metazoa > Chordata > Mammalia > Carnivora > Phocidae > Phoca > Phoca vitulina. Next base: position 28,728,062 of record NW_022589723.1, read on the forward strand.
CTCTGAGCCTTAATGTCATTAGCTTTAACATCGGAATCATAATATCTATTTCACAGAGGTGTTAAGATCAAACAAGGTGATGATGATAGAATTCTCAGTGTGAAGTACATGGAAAGTAGGGAGAATGTAGTCATCCCAGGCCTTCAGACCTCTGAATTCTTCCTCCCAACCTTAATAGTTGCTCTTAGCAGATTATAATTGTGTTATTATCTTAACTATAGCCGCATTGACACACAAGATAGCGTTGTTATTTTGTAGGGCAAGTTGAGCAACAAGAGAAATCAATGCTGAAAGTTATCCATCTCCTAGCACTCCTGAAGTGTACTAATCTCCAGGTCTAGTGAATACTTGAAATTTCAGCTTGTATCTAGGTAAGGTCTCATAATAGGGCATCAGAAAAAAAGGTATAAGGAAGGGGTTTTGGAGGGAGTATTTAGTTATCTAGTTTGATCATTGGTGGATAGACTCTTGCCAGTGGGAAGGAATCATCAGGAAATATACCTTCTTCCCTCCTGTAGTCAGTAAGAGCTCTACCTGCATGGCCCTTAAGAAGGGGTGTTCATACTTAGAGAACTGTGTTCTCCTCTTCCATCGTAGGAAGTTGTAGATAACTTGTAAAAGAGAAAAATCAAATCAATATAAACATGTTATTTAGAAATACTAGAAGAAACTGTGAAAGGGTTCAAAGTAGTTGCCTTTGGGGATAGGAGGAATGGAAAGTAAAGATAGTAATGGCTTGGGCAGGGGCCTGCTGTGTTTTTTTATGTACCTTTTAGTGCTATTGGTCTTTGAAAACTAGGTCCAAGTCCCATTTTGTTGAAAACAAAAAGTTATTTTAAAGATAAACAAGAAATAGTTATGAGTCGCAGTAACTACCTCAAGCACAAGAGAGAATGAATATTGATGTTTATTAAAGTTGGATTAAAGTTTGTAACATGTCTTATTTCTTTCCACTCTGAGCCTAAATTTAATTTCCAAGTGTTTGGAGATTCTCCTGTTGTCTTCCTATTATTCATTTTTAGTTCAGTTCTGTTATGGTTGAAGGACATACTCTGCATAATTTCAAGTCTTAGAATTTTAAGATTTGGTTTATATTACAGGATATGGTCATTCTAGGAGAATGTTTGATGAGTACTTAACAAGGGTGTTAGGTAAATGTCAGTTAGATCCTGTTAGTTGATGTTGTTCCAGTCATCTCTATCTCAACAACAGTTGTGGATTTTTCTATTTTTCCTTTCAGTTTTTACTGCATGTATTCTGAAGCTGTGTTTGGTGCTTACATGTACATTTAAGATCCCTCTGTCATCTTCATGGAGAAATTGTTTTACCATTTAGTTGTTTTGTTCCTCGTAAATTTGTTTGCTCTGAAATCTGCTTAATCTTAATAAAACCACTCATGATTTTTCAAATTAATGTTTGCATGATATATTTTTCCATCCTTTTACTTTCAACCTACCTATATTATATTTGAGACAAGTTTCTTACAGAGTACATAAAGTCGGGTTGTGCTTTCTTAAAAATCTACTTGGTCAGTCTCTTTTAATTGGCCTATTTAGACCATTTATATTTCAATCTTGATATGTTAGGGCTTAAGTCTGCCATTTTATAATATTTTTCTGTTTATCCCCTCCATTTCTTTTTCCTCTGTTTTTCTTGCCTTCTTTTGGGTTACCTTTTAGAGTTCCATTTTGATTTATTTATAATGTTTTCGAGCATATCTCTTTGCTCAGTATTCTTAGTGATCTAGATATTACCAGATATGTAAGAAATTAATTATAACCCACAGGTGTGGATGTTTACCACTTCAAGAGAAGCTTAGAAACTTCTATTTAGGACTCTTTACACTCCCCACTTTTTGAAAATAATTGTTCAAAGAACAATTTGTTGAGACTTTTTTAAATTGTATCTAGACATTATGGTTATTTAGTTAGGAGACTCTTGCTCTTACTTATACATTGAACACCATGTGAGATGGTGTTACAACTTCTACTGCAACCATAGAATATGATTAAGTAAAACTCATGAGGTGAAGGATAAGTTACTACATTTCCTTCTATTTTTTTATCTATCCCACTGTTGTTTTATTTTTAACCTTCCCAGCCTCCTGGGAAAATTTTGGTTATTACATTTTTCCTTATTATAGTTGTTATATGATTCCTTCTTCTGACTTATTTCTCCGTTGAAACCTATTTGTTTCAGGAGAATTTGTAATCTATGAAACATTTTATGATGGCTGCTTTAAAATCTTTATCAGATAATTCCAGTATCTGATTCATTTCAGTATTGGCATCAATTGATTATCTTTTCTTATTCATATCATAGTTGTTTGGCTCTTGATATGAGTAGTGACTTTTTAAAATTGTATCTAGACATTGTGATTATTTAGTTAGGAGACTCTTGCTCTTACTTAAATCTTCTGTTTTATCAGACAGTCATCTTGTTTAGATTTAGTGTAGCTTCTGGTCTCCTTTTGTGGGCTTTTCAGTGCTGTTCTGGATTGTTTCGACACTGCCAGGGTTCTCACTCAAAACTTGATGGTGCTGTTTGTGAAGGCATTCCCTTGGACCACCTGCTATTGACCCTTTTGGGATAGGCAGAAGCTACCAGGCCTGTCTTTGTTTATGCCATTGGGTGGAGGTCAGGAAGACATAGGCTTCCCGTGACCACTGTTGCACAAGAACAAGACCACTGGCCTGTCTGGGTTGTGGAGCCGGGGCTGGGGTGGCCTGGGCTTTCACTGCTCTGCAGCTACTGGTGAGCACCGGCCCAGGCTGTGGAGGTGGTTTGAGGCTCCAAGATAGATCTCCACTGGGCTTCTCCTCTCCTGGTCCTCTGGCAAAAAAGGACAGGCTTTTGAAATCCTGCCTTTTTGAGATTCTGGGTTTCAGGCACCCACCTGGGAGTAATCGGATATAAAGGAAAACCCAAGAATTCACCAGAGTGTGTTTTCTCAAGTACTATGCTCCATAGTCAATCTACCTTTCCAGCTTTCAGGGCCCTTTTACTAAATTTTAGGGTATTCAATTGTGTTTAAAGGGGAAGAGAAGGGAAAAGGGAGTCTATGCCATTTTGTTCCGGGACTAGGCCTCTTTACCTTTAAAACTGTAGATACGTGATGTAGTTATACTTCTTCTAATGCTGTTTTTTCAGGATTTTGGGGAGTATCAGGAAAGCTACTATTCAGTACAAACCACTGAAGGAGAGCAGATATCCCAGCTGATTGCAGGCTACATTGACATCATCCTCAAAAAGGTATTTCATACTGATGCAAATTGGAAAAGCTGCCTTTTTTAAAACACTGACTTAGATGCTGCTGCAACCTGGGGAAAAAAAACAACAATGACACAAAATCACCGTAATTTGAAGTACTTGATTCACTAATTTAATCTTAACATTAAGATTGCTTGAGTGTGCAGTCTTTAACCTCAAGATTCTACAAGAATTTCCATTTTAGCTGCAGTTCATATTTATATTATTACTGCCAGGTAATGAGCAGTAGTGCTTCACTTAGCTAATGAATGAGACTAGCTAACCACTCAGCATCTTCCTCTCTAGGTAGTTCTGTTAGCTTTCCAGCCTCTTTAGAAACCTAGGTTGAGGGTCTGAAAATGCTCTTCATATTTTTCATGAATTTTTTTTAAATAGGCTCCATGCCCAGCGTGGAGCCCACTCTGGGGCCTGAACTCATGACCCCAAGACCAAGACCTGAGCTGAGATCAAGAGTCACATGGTCAGCTGACTGAGGCACCCAGGTGTTCCTCGTGAATTTTTACCAAATTACCAAATTTCATGAAGTTTTAACAAATTCTTACCAAATTTAGTGGGATTATATACCATAGTGGTATACAGACTGCCAAAGACTTCAAGATACAGCCCACTGAAATAACCAAGTTCAACTAGAACATCAGTATCTGTGTCTTGATTTTAACTGTATGAAATTTAGTCGATGCAGTAATAAACACAGAAGGCATATTTCTATATTGTGTTAAACCATGTATTTATTTTATATTGTTACTTTTGTTTTTGTTCACCCATCACCTACTCCAATACAAAGAATTTTGAGTAAACCTCAACAGTTTTGCTTGTGTAGCTCCTTTTAAAAGGTATCTTAACAGTTTCTTACATCAAGACCTGCTGAGTTTCCTTTTTGTTTCATTTTACCTCAGAAACAAAGTAAAGATAGATTTGGATTAGAGGGGGATGAGGAGTCGACTATGCTGGAAGAGTCCGTTTCCCCGAAAAAGTAAGTATTTTTAAGAGCCCCAGAGAACCCGCCTTCTCACTAAATGGACAGGTTTCCTTGTGCCTACTCTGGGGTCTGTTGCCCTGAAGTCCGTCAGAAGGGGAGACAGCAGTGCATTATATAAATGAGTCTTGCTTCTCGAAAGGTGGTTTCCAGACCATCATTTTCAGGGTTGAGTATATTCTTGGGGGGGTAAGAGGCTGTGGATTTCAGGGAGACACAGAACAAAATGTAACTCCATCTTTAGACACAGTGAGTATTCGTGAATCCTGTTCTGCAGTTGCTCATTTAAATCTCCTAATGTGTGTCATTTTCATCAAAGGCTGGAGAGTGAGTTTCTGTTTAATTCTGTGACAGTGGAGGAGTTATTGTTTATAGAACATGTGTCATGAGGCAGTAGAGGGAAGTGTTTAAAATATGGACTCCAGAGCCAGACTTGCTGGGTTCAAATCTCGAGTCTCTTTTTTTTTTTAAGAGAGTGGGGGATGGGGGGAGTTGCAGAAGAAGAGGGAGAGAATCTCAAGTAAGCTCCACACCCAGCGCAGAGCCCGACAGCGGGGCTCGTTCTCACAACCCTGAGATCATGACCTGAGCTGAAATCAAGAGTCAGATGCTTAACCGACTGAGCCACCCAGGCGCCCCTTGAGTCTCTTTTTTAATGTGTGGCCTTGGAGATATTACACATTTCCTCTGCTGCTTCATCTCAACTATAAAATGAGAATAATGATAGTACCACCTTATACGATTTTGATGATTGAATTATTAATAAAGCACATAAAACAATGCCTGGCACATCATAAATATTTACTATTCTTAACATCTTCATCATCATTTTCAATTCAGAACAGTCTCAAGTTAACCCCATTTTATAGGTAAGGAAACTGAGATTTAAAAAAAATTTTTTTTTTAATTTTTTTTTTTTTTTTAAGATTTATTTATTTGACAGAGAGAGAGACAGCGAGAGAGGGAACACAAGCAGGGGGAGTGGGAGAGGGAGAAGCAGGCTTCCCGCCAAGCAGGGAGCCCGATGTGGGGCTCGATCCCAGGACCTTGGGATCATGACCTGAGCTGAAGGCAGACGCTTAACGACTGAGCCACCCAGGCACCCCGAGATTTTAAAATTTTTAAATTAACATCTAATAAATGGTACTTAGGGAAAATTTGAGCAGCTGCTTCCCTTATGTTATGTAGAACATTGTGATAATTAGTTTCTTGCCTACATTTGACTCTGTATGTCTAGCATGCTGTCTCATTTCACCCCAATAACAACCCCCGATGTAAGAGGTAGACCAGATGTTACTGCCTGTTCGTGACTGAGGAAACCAAAGCTCTGAAAGTTACTTCAGATGCACACATGAGGCAGAGCCAAGAGTCAGTTCATATCTTGTGATGTTTCTTACAGCACACCGCCAGAAAGTTCTAGCAGATTCAAGCATATTGAACTTGCTAAGTCATAGTAATTGCTTCTGGAACATTTCCATACTCCATCACTTTGTCCTGATTTGCTTCATAATCACCTTGAAGGTGCTTTTCCATTTGTCCCCTACTTTAGTACACAATTTGGAACCAAACCTGATGGTATGATGCGTTTCACGTACGTGGTACCCTCTTGAAGAGCACCTTAAGTCCTTGGAATTATTAATGACCATTAGCTGGAAATCAGTAAGCTAGTGCTTTCTGGCAGGGGTGAGTTGTTCCCCTCAGAGGACTTGGCTGCACTTGTCCTTCTAAGAGCAGTTGAGTAAGTGTCTGAGCCCAGAGCACTGAAACTCTTTACTGCCTTTTACCAAGGAAGCCCCTTCCCACTGCCTGGGGCATCATGGTGGGATCTGATCAAGGCAAGCAGGAAGAATGGTCCAGGTTGGTTCCCATCACAAGACCTGCCACTTCTCCCTGCTTTAGACATCGGCTGAGATCACAGGATGCAGCTGACTTCCTCCTGGAGCCCCCACATCCACCCTTCCTAGTGCCAACCCCTCACAGACATTACTGTTCCTCCATAGATGCCCGCTGTCTGGTATCCTAGCATGGCTCATGAGCTTTGCCCTGGGCAATAGGGAATGATCTGTGATGGTTGGAGAACCCTGGGACAGAGGCCTGGTCACTTAATGCAGCTGCTCACCAAATCTGCATGCATGCGCGTGCCCGCACGCACACACACACACCACCTCTCTCTCTCCCCCTGTCTCTCTCCCCCACCCCAGACTCTCCCTGTATGGGGTCTGTCCTCTGGGCTCCTGCCAGATAGTCCACCTTCATATGCTCAAAGTCCTTACCACTCATTCTAAGAACGTATCAGAGGTAAAAATTTGATTTTTTTTTTTTACTAAATGTCCTAGGAATCTTCCTAGATTTTTTTTTTTTTAAATCATCTGGAGGAGGTGCCAAAGTCTGTCCAATCATCAAGGCTCCAGAGGTGTTTAAGTGCCCTCTGTGGTCAATGGCCTTGGTCTTGGGGGAAGAGAGCTAAGCTGTGGGAGATTCTCTTTTAGTTCCTTCCTACACTTCTCCTTTCAGTCCAAGGCTAAATGACCTCTGTCCTCAATGCCTAGAATAGAACCTGGCCCACAGTAAATATTTGTTGAATGAATGCTATTTCAGGTGGAATTTACCAGCTAATAGATTAATGTTTCCAAAACTTCTACTTACACCTGGAACATCATTGTTACAGAAACATAACAATGGTGGTGATGGGGGGGGGGGGGTCCTTAAGCAAAGCTAAATTGCGTAATATCATGAACCAACTGGGAATGGTTATTTATATTAATAACGATAAACAGATTCATCTCAGGGTTCTTCTGAGTATTTCAATGCTACTTCATTCACAGTTCTGTTTATGCCTCTTTTGAATTGGCCTCCACAGTGTAACGCAGCAAAAACTGTGACACCTGTGCTATCTTATTTCACGGGATGTGAGTGGCCACCCCGCAGTGACCAACCCCTGTCTCCTACAGGTCTACCATCTTGCAGCAGCAGTTCAATCGGACTGGGAAGGCGGAGCACGGCTCCGTGGCACTGCCCGCCGTGATGCGCTCAGGCTCCAGCGGGCCCGAGACCTTCAACGTGGGCAGCATGCCCTCACCACAGCAGCAGGTCATGGTTGGGCAGATGCACCGAGGGCACATGCCCCCGCTGGTGAGGCTTCCCCCATGCTGGCCTTGGGCATCAGTACACTGCCTCTGATGTGCAGGGAGAGACACCAGCCCTGGGGAGAGCTTGTGTGCGTCATCACGTTCTCACCCGTTCCCATCCGAGCCGTGGGCTCTTCAGCTGCGTGGTCCCAGTGCCTGGCTCCCCAGTGCTCTCTTTAAATGGGGTGTCTTAGTAACTCCCTGTGCAGGATCACAGGTGTCCTCGGGGGCCGGAGAGCGACCGTGACCTCTCCACGTGACTGGTGATACAGAGTATAGAGCCCTGCTTCCTTGCCTTAATAGCATCAAGCTGCTAATTAGCCCAGGATACCCCTCAGCGGGTCTTAGAAATAGACCCTGTCTGTAGTGGTTCACGCTTTCCCCGAGCAGATCATTTCTTCTTCCCACTGCTCGTCTGCCTGCTCAGGAATCATGTGCTGCTTGGGAAGAACTTTATAAAAGCTGAAAAACCTCAAAGCTCAGAAGTAATTTGACTCTGAAGAAGCATGTTGACTGTAGGTTTGGGTGGAATCCTTTCTTACTTACTAAGCACAGTTCTGGGGTGTAATACGTTTCCTATGCGTGAGATCTTTTGTTCTCAGTACTGAAAGAGTGAAGTAGCCCCCCTGCAAGGACTCTTTCTGAGTCTTCTTGTCAGCTAATTAAGCTCTCCACACTCTCCTGATCATAACCTCTCTATTGCATACACGCATATTGAGCATTCTATTAATAACAATCTCTACTCCCAGCCCCGTGCTTGAAATGGGAGGTGCTTGGGTGTTGAGACACACCGTGGGCCACTCTGTTTTGAGCCCAGAGTTTCGTGTAGAGGGTCGTGTCAGCCCCAGGAGAGAGGTTATGACCGCCTTGTGGTCATCTGCCTTTGCAGACCTCGGCCCAGCAGGCCCTCATGGGGACCATCAACACAAGCATGCACGCTGTCCAGCAGGCCCAGGACGACCTCAGCGAGCTGGATTCACTGCCACCCCTCGGCCAGGATATGGTAAATATTGTTCACGGTTGTCATTCAGCGTGTCTGCCTGGCACAAAGCAGGGCTTTGCATTCTGTCTGCATTCAGCTGAGTGAATCTTTGTCCAGCCAGGTGAAGTGGAAACTCATGGGTTTTTTTACCCCCAATATACTGAGTCTTTGTAGGAGGGGGTACCCACAGGAAGAGAATCATGGGGTGCTGCTGGGTAGTGGCAATACCTCTCAAGGGCCAAGAACTTGGACTCTGGAGTCACATGATCTGGGTTCCAAGCTAATGTCTGTGTGAATCCGGGCAACTTACTGTCTCTAAGCTTCCACTTTGTCATGCATGCATGGGGTCCTTAGGAAGACATGGTAATCCAGTTGTGTGCAGAGTTCTTAGCACACTACCTAACACATAGTGAGAGCTCAACAAGTATTAGCTGTTATTATCAGTGCTTCTCAAATGTTAGCATGCATCAGTCGCCTGGAAGGCTTGTTAAAACAGATTGCTGGGCTCCATCCCCTTTTTTCTAACTCAGTAGGTCTGGGGTAGGGCCTGAGATTTTGCATTTGCAACAAGGCCTCGGGTGCTCTGCTGCTATCTCGGGACCATGCTTTGAGAACCACTGCATTACTGTTCAGCTCTTCAGCAGGGCGGGGTAATTAGCTGCCTTTCTGTAGCTGCTACTGCATGAAATTATCTAGCCCCTTCCTGCTCAGACTGTGGCCCATGGGCCAGCAGCATTGGCAATGTATAAGATCTCTTGAGAGATGTGGAATTTTAGGCCGTACCCCAACCTTCTGAATCAGAATCTATTTGGTGTGCACATTAAAGTTGGTGAAGCACTGGCTGGCACTGTCGTTCTCAGCCCTGCTTTGCACGTGAGAATTACCTGTGGAGCTTAAAGAACCAAGCCTGAGGCCCAGCTCAGGCCAAATAAATCCCTGTCATTGAGGGTGGGGCCTGCTTGTTTCATCTCCCCAGATGGTTCTAATGGGCAATCAGGATTGAAAACCACTCCATTAGGATTGACAGGGCCATCCCAGGCCAGGGCCAAGATGTAATGTGTAGCCTCATCTTGCCCCACCAGGATAACTGTCCTCCAAGGCCTCCCTGAATGCTCTGATTTTCATTGGTGTGCTTGTCCACCTGCAGCTGCTGCTATACGCAGTGCTTTGTATCCCAAGTACCTGAAATCATTAAACATTCTTCATGGGGGAGCTTCAGAGTGAAAATACATAAGGCAGACACCCTCCCATATCCAGCACTACCATGAGATGGTTTTAACATATTTGTATTTAACAGCCCTGCTTCACCAATTTTTAAAGTTTTGGTATACAAAAAATATTATTAGTGCTAGACACATCCTAAATCTCAATGAATATTTTTGGGATGTTTTGGGAAGCAAATCAGCATCGTCTATTACCACAGGGTCATCATTATGAATGTCAGTGATCACTTATTGGCTAAGTCCAGAAATGCCAGGGAATGGAGAATTTGCTATTTATGGGTTCCAGTGACCATAAAGTATAATATCTCAAAAGGTTATTAAAGACCATTGAATTCCTACAGTAGAAGAAATGTAAGGCACAGGACCTAGATGTAATTTGCTCGAGGTCATGTCACTTGTCAGTGGTAGAGCTGGATCTAGAACAGAGGTCTCGACCCATTCCCCCCAGTCCTTCCCAGAAAGGTGCCACATCTACACCACATTCGTGTTAACAGAAGACAGTCTTTATGCCAACAGAGAACACTCGTGAGCTGCAACACCCTAATTCTAACCTCTCCAAAAAACAAGGTGGAAATTAGCAACAGTTATTGGTGCTGGTGTGCAGTACCATTGAGACATTAATTCTCATTTTTTATTAAATTTACCTAAATAAAGCCATGTAGAATTTTTCTTAAGATCCTAAAAGCTCAAGAAAAAACTGTGGAGGAAGCATGGAGGACTTACAGGCCATTTAGCACCAGTGAATGAGCCAGGGGCCTGTTAATGACTTGACTTAAGATGACTTGAGGGCCTCGTTGGTGCCGGCCCAGGAACAAGAGTACAGACAAAGTGCTGGTCTCATTTTATGGCACGATGTCTCTGGTGTCCCAGGCAGTCCCATGCACTGACTCTGTTGTGCCCTTGTCTGGTTTTGCAGGCGTCACGGGTGTGGGTTCAGAATAAAGTCGACGAGTCCAAACACGAAATCCACTCTCAGGTCGATGCGATCACAGCTGGAACAGCTTCAGTAGTTAACCTCACTGCTGGTGAGTCTCCGAGGTCCTTATGCTCTGTTGTGGTTTTGCTTTAGAAACGATTCCTATTCTTTGATTGAAACAACAGATTTTCATGGGATGAGAGGCTAGTCTATTTTTAGGCGCTCTGAGTGCTCCAGGCACTTTTTCACACCGACCCAGGAGAATGGTGGGGAACATCTCATTCCTTTCCGTCGATATCATGCATCCTTCAGCAAGCCCTGATGTAGCTCTGCTCATTGTTCACTGGTCTGCTGGACGAACTTCGAAGTATATGGGAGCTGGTTTCTCCCTTCTGGGAGCTTATAGTCTCAGATGGGTTTTGGAAGAATAGATCCATCACGTGGGCCCCCATCCGTTTTGTCCCACAGTCCTCTCATGGCCCAGCAGGACGCCCACCTTGCGCTGTCAGGTGAGAGTCCGAAAATGTCTCGGCTTCTCTCTGCAGCATTTCAGTGCTTCAGCTGCTGACGGGGGCCTAACAGAAAGGGCCATGGGATGCCAAGACTTCCTTTGGAACTGTACAGGGAGGGGTTCATGCTCAGTAGTTCAGCATAGGAGGCCTCGGGGCAAAAGGACTCGGGAGGAGCAGCACCTTGGAGACAGGGAGCCCGGTGTCACCCTGTGTGCGTGCAGCTTTGTGTCCGACTCCTGCAGAGTGATGGCTGATGCCATCACCCATCTGGGCTCTCCTCACCCTTCAACACCCTCCTGTGACGGTGACGGCCCTTCTCTATCCCAGGTGACCCTGCAGACACCGACTACACAGCAGTGGGATGTGCAATCACCACCATTTCTTCCAACCTGACGGAGATGTCCAAGGGCGTGAAGCTCTTGGCGGCTCTGATGGACGACGAGGTGGGCAGTGGGGAGGACTTGCTCAGAGCTGCGAGGACCCTCGCGGGGGCAGTGTCGGACTTGCTGAAAGCTGTGCAGCCTACCTCTGGAGAGGTGAGCTCTTGGGGCACGCGGTCACTCAGGTTCTGGTGAGGCAGGTGCAGCCTTGAGTACTACAGGGCTCCTGCTCCGAAGCTGTTCCTTCCATCCTGATGGGGCATGTTACCATACCGTGGGTTTGGAGTTGGTGAACTGGGTACAGAATCTATGGTTCAACTTTTGGGATTTGTTGTGCTGTTAGTAGGAAACCTCCCTGTCCCCTCACCCCAGGGTACTTGATTCGATTCAACCTCAGAAACACACAGTCAATACACATTCGAAGGGGATATAAGTTTGTGCCCTAATTTCCGTAAAGTGCGTATCACCTTCCTACCAGCTAAGCAAGACTCATTGATTGAACATTTCAAATCGATCCACCTATGACTGGTTTGTGAGACATCAGGCATTTCCTTGCACAGATTTTACCAGGGTATTTAAGTCTCCCATCTAGCAGATAGACTCTCATCTAGGTGCAGGAGGAGGCCAGTCCCTCAGGATTCCTTTTGCTGCCCTGCTGTCTGATGGCACTGTGGAGGAAATGTATTTTCTTTCCAACCAACGTGTGTTTTTCTAGCCTCGACAGACAGTTTTGACTGCTGCTGGAAGCATTGGACAAGCCAGTGGGGATCTTCTGAGGCAGATCGGAGAAAATGAGACTGATGAGCGATTCCAAGTAAGATATTTGCCGCCCCTAATTTTGGAAAGGAGTCTAAGTGATGGTCTAGACCCAAACAGGGAGAATGTATGAAAAACCAAGTCTTCATCGGGCTGTCAAGAATAAAATTGAGGTGGATTTTCTTGGGGGTGGGGCATTTGTTAATTTTTTTTTTAATTTTCAATTAAAAAACTCACTTCACTTCATATCATGCATCATTCTTGTAAAGCACTTATTTAGCTATTCTCACTGGTCAATATGGTGGACATTCATTAAACACAGAAGCGGAGGAAATAATGCCATGAACTCCCTTGTGTCTACCATCCAGTGTCTATCATTATCAACTCATGGGCAGTCTTGTTTTGTCTTTTGGGGGCAGTTTTTAACTGCATTATTCTGGAGTCCGCATAAAAGAGGAAACGTGCGCTCCCGTACACTGCGCTCACATATAGCATAGGCTCTCCTTTGTACTCAGAGGTGGGTCTATTGTCTGTGTCATATCCAAAATCAGCGTGGTAGGGACTTTTTTTTTCTGTCACCCTTCTTGTTCAGTACCAAGGATATGTGCTGTTTGTCCTCTGCTCACAGTTGTAGCCCCTGCGTTCAGCTGGTTTGATGTGCTGCCAGCTCAAATAGGAGCTCAGCTTGTCTGCCTCCATTCCCAGCTGCCACAGATGAGGGGAGCTCCAGGCTACACTGAGCTTGTCTTCTCATATCCTTGTGGGCAGATGCCCTTCATGCCTTTCTCCTTCTCGTAAGACCCAATTTTTAGTAGTATATAACTACATTCTAATTCAACTTACCATTCAAGGCCAGGTTCTCTGGAAGATGCCGTTTTCCAAATCGTATGTCAGGTTGACCAGTGGGGAATTCTGTAGCATTCAGAATAAAAAGATCATTCAACTTTACTGTAGAATTCAAGTTTCTTTCTTCATGAGTAGCAGTTTTGTATGCTGTTTTCTCTGGAACTACCAAACTCCATCTACACAAGATGCGTCAGTTATGCTACGACATGGTCGTACATGTTGTGATATACGGAACTTGCATCCATAGATGAGTTTGTTTCTCCTCTAATTTCCACACACCTGTGGTGCTGGGGCCAGAGGACTCCTTCATGTCCTGTAATGCAATAAGACTGTCAGTGCTTGAACGTTCGTGTCATGATGGAGGGTGAGCCCCATGATGGGGGGAGCGGGGTGGGTGGCGGTGGGTAGCAATATTCCTGGAACTATTTCTATGCTGGGATGGCCGGTAATAATTTCATTTCAAAGAGAATTGACGGCAGACCACATAAACATATCCCACTAAATCCAAGCTAACTGTGACCCTATCCTGACTTGCCCTGAGCCAGATCCCCAAACTGCCCTTGTATTGGCTATTGCTTTTTGTATTAGAGCAGGTAACTCTTTGTAGGCAGGCACCTGCTTAGGAATTGGGTAAATATGACATTCAGCTGTTGGTTTACTAGGCTTCATTAACATGAAGTGGTCAACTGACTTTCCTCAAAAATAGACCCCTTTCCCCAGAGTGTTTCGAACGGTTGAGAAGAAAGTCACAGTTCTTCCTGAAGACACTGCATGCACCTTGGCTTGCTGAAGATTTTTTCTTTTCTTTCTCTCTTTGACAGACCGTTAGCATCACATAAAAATGCAAACTCTGCTTCCTGTTGTTTGTATTCAGACATGCTAGGAAAGCAGGTTCAGGTTCACGGTAGGGTCCTGAAGAGGCTTCCGTATCAGGGAAAGGCCTGACTTGAATGCTTCCCATTTCTTTACGATCTCTGGGCAAACGTCAATGCAGTAAGGTGATCCTGCAACCTCCTCCAGTTATGAGTAGCCCCTGGCTTACTGACATTGGATTTCTTATGCACTATTTTTCTGATTCTTGAGATCTTATCTCAGAGCTTTTCCTGGGTTCTCAATGTACTGCATGTTCCCAGAGTTAACAAAGATTTATTTTACATGGGCTACATAATAGTGGTCTTGTTGAAAGGTTTGACAAAGGCCTTGTCAGCAACTGTGGCTGTAGTATCACGTTCTTTTTCTAACTGTATTTTTTTTGGACAAAATTAATAGGAGGAATAGGATTTCTTTAAATGAGTCTAACAAAGCCCTTTAGAACAATCATGAGTCTACATGACCAAATCTTAGTCCCTCTATGAAAAGACAAATTCATATCAAGTGAAAGAATACTGTGACCCACTTTGGAAAGATATTTTTTAAAAATCTTATAAATAATTTGTGACATTCAAGTTGAATGTCAAATAGGATCGAGCATAGAGATAGGTGTTCAAGAACTGTAACTTCAGGGGCGCCTGGGTGGCTCAGTCATTAAGCGTCTGCCTTCGGCTCGGGTCACAATCCCAGGGTCCTGGGATCGAGCCCCGCATCGGGCTCCCTGCTCCACGGGAAGCCTGCTTCTCCCTCTCCTGCTCCTCCTGCTTGTGTCCCCTCTCTCGCTGTGTCTCTCTCTGTCAAATAAATAAATAAAATCTTAAAAAAAAAAAAAAAAAGAACTGTAACTTCACAGGCCGTGTTGGGAGCAATTTCTAAAAGTTACGTGGCATACAAGTGCCAATCAGATCCTAAAGGCATCTTCAACTTTTGGAACCTCAGACTTTGCTTTTTCCTTGGACATCTAATAAACATCAGAGACCTAAAAGAAAGACTGGACTAAGCTGTTCCTTTAAGACTGCTTGGTTTGTGTCCATTTTAAAATTGGCTTACGTGGTAGGTTTATGGGTTTCTGATTTGCCTGGAGAGCGTAGAGTTTCTGCTCTGTGTAACAGTGTGCAGGCTGAACACTCTCTCCGATACATCATCTCATAAAATGTCTTATTGTAAAGACTCTGTGGGTGCCCTTTGCATTCAGAATCAAAAGTGCTTTTCATTATCTGATGAATTAATAAAGACTTCTGACCACATTTCCTCTCGGAGAAGGCCTTGACATGTTTGTTCAAAATAAAAATGGCTCGTATGTTTGGGATGTGTTTGGGAAGGCATTTCCAAATCAAATAAACTACCTTCAATACTAAAAGCAAAGAAGCAAATTAAATGTTAACAGTGGTTATTCTTCAGGCCACACAGACGGGTGACAAACCTGGTGGGCTAAATCAAAGGATTCTCCATCCTGCAGACAGAATGCCTTTTTGTTGTGTCGAAGCATAAACCGATCTATAAAGGCTCAGAGCTCCTTGCATCTTCAGTGAGGTCGTAGCTCGTAGCTAGTTTATTTATGTAGGCTCCCTTTCCACTTCTCGTAATAATTTAATCCCTACCCAGAAGACTACAGAACACTGAAAATAACTTATTTTCAGAACACTCCTTGGCTCTTGAGCTATAGGTATTGTCTGTGCATGACCAACATTGCCCTCTGGAGGCAGAGATGTGGCCTGAATTTCTGATGGTACCTTGGATCCTTGTGCAAAATGGAAATCCAAATGATAAATTTTCAAGTGACAGTGAGACATGACGACTTGGAGGCCATGAATTCTATCCTTCCTACAGCATGTTGTATTTATGGCATCTGGATACATTTCCAGCTTTTCTTGAGCTACTGCATCGACCACATATTCAAGAGGCTTAATCAAGACTCTCAGGGTTAGAGAAGTACATGAATGTGAATCAGTGTTTAAAATAAAAACCCTCCCCTGAAATCACCCTATTTTAGATTTAAACCTTATGCTACTTAATGTATAGGAGACTATGTCATGAGGATACGAGTCTCTTCCTTTAATTACGTTTAAGGGTGAGTTGACATTTCAGAAAAATAAGTGGAAAGAATATTCTTACGAAGGACTGGAAAGAAAATGTTCAAATTGAATTTTAATAAAGTGTTTAAGTGGACACCACGTTTTATTTCTAGCTGTAAAGCGTGATAAAAAAATAAATGCCCATTTTTTTATTCCCCATCTTAGGATGTTTTAATGAGTTTGGCCAAAGCTGTGGCCAATGCTGCTGCCATGTTGGTATTAAAGGCGAAGAATGTTGCCCAAGTAGCTGAAGACACAGTCCTACAGAACAGGGTGATTGCCGCCGCCACCCAGTGTGCCCTCTCTACCTCCCAGCTTGTGGCGTGTGCCAAGGTAAGCCAGCTGGTACCGCAGGCCCTTTTCTCCAAGTGTCACATGCTCTAGTCTGCCTCCAGTCACTGGGGAAGACCAGAGGCAGAATTTGTTAAAATTGTCTATGATTTAGAGCTTGCATCAGATGTTGTCTTTAAGATGACACTATAGGATTTTGACATTAACCACCCCATTGTGCTTTTATCATTTTTTCGTTGCCCAAGCCCTCAGGCAGGGGTCCTTGTCTGTGTCTATTGGCCATTTCTGCTTGCAGATCGCCGTGTCTCCCCTTTGGACTTCTCAGTGTGTCTTATTTACACCTGCACACAGAGTTCTTGCGTTGTACAGAAATGTAGTAGAGCATCATGAATGGGTTCATAGATAACCTGCCGACTTGGGGCGCCCCTCCTGCACTGCACAGTGTTAGAGTGAGGGTAATCAGGATTAAGCTCATTGTTGCCCATTATAATGTGCACACTCTGGGTGTCAGACTTTACCTTGTTGAGCACATCATCCCCAGTTTGCCAAAGAGAGAACTGAGGTCCCTAAATGTTCGTTAAGTAGCCTGAGGCCACAGAAGTCCTCCGTGGCAGAACCAGGGTAAGCCCAGGCCTGTCGGATTTCACGTACCCTTTCCTCACCGTGTGTTCATGCATCAGAAGATGGGAGGTGTCCGTTTTCTCAACTTGATGACATAACATCTTCTATCTATCTGTGACCAGCTTAGCCTGGCATTTCCTATCCTGTGGTGGGATTTGCAGTGTCAGAAGGAGGAGTCCTGATGGTACCGCTCCTGCTTTCCTTGTGCACCCTCCAAGTACCCACAGATAACTGACAGAATCCCCCTGTTCTTTAAAGTACTAAGAGGTACAGAGTTCCAGATGTCTCTGGAAAAGAAATACAATTCCCTTAGATAGTCTTGTTATCCTAGCTCAGGGGACTCAAGTTAGATGTTCCTAAAAGGAGGAGGCATGACATAAATACCAAAAATTTCTCTCTATGGAAGTAGTCAGTAGAATAGTTACATATCACTGAAGAAGATAAAAATTAATGGGCATCAAAAGTCACAGAGATAGAGTGAAATCATCAACTATGAGAAACTTCAGTGATGGTTTAGTGTAATCCCTGGTCCTCTAAGTAAGGAACTGAGGTGCAGAGCAGGAAGGAACATGGTGGAAATGCTAGGGCACAGTGGGGACCGAGAGTTGACCCTCAGTGCCCAAGACCCGCTCCTTTCTCACTTTAGGTGGTGAGCCCCACCATCAGCTCCCCCGTGTGCCAGGAGCAGCTGATTGAAGCGGGCAAGCTCGTGGACCGCTCAGTGGAGAACTGTGTCCGCGCCTGCCAGGCAGCTACCGACGACAGCGAGCTCCTGAAGCAGGTCAGCGCAGCGGCCAGCGTGGTCAGCCAGGCCCTGCACGATCTCCTGCAGCACGTGCGACAGTTTGCCAGCCGAGGCGAGCCCATCGGCCGCTACGACCAGGCCACCGACACCATCATGTGTGTCACCGAGAGCATCTTCAGCTCCATGGGCGATGCCGGTGAGGGGCGATGCCGGGGGTGGACGGGTCCTGTTGGGGTTCCCTCGTGGTGACGATTGTGAGTAAGAAAGGTGACGGCTGCCTGGCAAGGGCGAGTTGTCATCAGCCTCTGTCAGAGACTTCCTCGCTGAGGCTGGGAGAAAGATGGAAGACTCCTGATGTGCCCATCCATGGCAACACTTAAAGAGTTCATTAACTAGGCTTTTTAAATAACTTCTCGGCAAATCCCATTTGTTAGAAGAAACATGTCGAATGTGGCATGGTAAAGTTGACTCAGCCACAGGAAGTGCAGGAATGAAGCTTGGAAGGAAAACCGTATTCTACTCACAGGTCCCAGAGAGAGGGTCACCACGTGCCATGCGGGCTCCCAGGGGAAGCAGCGGGTTTGGTCAGTTTGCAGAAGATAGGAGTGAGGGGGAGAGCTTAGGTTGTGGCCTTCGTCGGGATTTCCATTGGAAAGGCAAGGCAGGGCAGGGTGAACAGCTCAGGACTGCTTAGTTTGACTCTTTGCAGCAGGCTCTACACGATAGGGGTCATCAAAGTCGCCTGGAATCAGGCCCTGGGGTGAATGAGGCCTAAGGAAATTGCGTCCAGGGCGGTGGTGGCCAGATAGAGGAGGTGTGGCTCCAAGCTGCTTCGTTTGTGTATCAAAGGCGTGCTCCTGGCTGGACTTCTGCTATCTCTAGAAGTTGGCTAGCCTTCAGAAGGGCAGTCTCTCTCGAGCCAGAAAGGTTTTTTTAAGATGTCAAACATCATAATATCCAGAAAATTTTAAAAAAGATAAAATGTACCTTTCAGTCTATTAGTTGAAAAGTAAGTCTCCCCAGGCCCAGCCCAGCTCTATCCCATCTAAATCTCCAGATTTGGCAACTCACCGATTTCTGTTTTACATGATCTTCCTATAGTCTCACATGCTTGTGTATGTGTATGTATGTATTTTTAACACCATCTTTCTTTTTATATAAATGAAAATGCATTATTTATACTCTTCTGCAACTTTTTTCTCTTAATATATCTTAAAGACATTTTTCATGTTGAACTATATGCTAATCTTTTTAATGGCAGCATAATATTCTACTCCGTGGAATTCTATCATAATTTACTTAGCCAATTATCTTTAAATAGACATGTAGGTCATTTCCAAGTTTTTTGGTTTGCTTCTTAGTTTGTTTTGCTTTAACAAAAATAATACTATAGGAACTCTTTTTATAAAAATATCTTGGTTTACTTTTAGGGCTATATGTAATAAGTGGAATTTCTGAAAGGCTCTATGGTTTGCAACCCTACCAGTAGTTTGTAAGAGGTTTGTTTTCTTACTTCCTTGTCAGCACAGAGCCATTCTTTGTAACAAGTGTTGAAAAGAAACAAATAAAAACGTGTGCTTTTCTGTATCCTCCTTACATGATTTAGGAAGATCAGCATACTCTGCACATTTGGACTTTTTGTTGTTGTTTTGTTTGTTTGTTTTTTAATAAACTGTTTATTTTGGAATACTTTCATATTTAGAGAAAAGTTGCAGAGGTAATACAGAGAGTTCTTATATATCTTTCCCATTTTCCCTCATTTTTTACATCTTCCCTAACCCACAGCACGTTTGTCAGAACTAGATTAACCTTGATGCATAACTATTCACTACTGACATGATTCAGATTTCACCAGATTTTCCACTCAAGTCTTTTTACCATCCCAGGATCCAATCCACGATACCTTGAATTTAGCACATTTTGATTTTTATGAAAGCTTTTTTTTCCCCCTTAATATCACAGTGTTTTGGCATCCTCAAATGACCTTTGGGGGAGGAAAAATTCCCTTACATTTGAGTAGTTTTATTTTAAATGTTTACTCTTATACCCCTCCTACTTCTAAAAGAAAATTGAAATAGATATCAATAAAATCACAGGGACAGTAAAACCAAACAATTACTACTAATAAGATCAAAACCAGCACTAGGAAGAAAAGGGTGAGCAAACAGAAAACTGATAGGAAAAACTGAGCCAAGGCAAATGTTAGCAATTGAGCATGAAACTGGGGTCTGTGCTTCCTATTAGTGAGAGCCAAATGACACAAATACAGTGGATCATGTGATATTATTCATCTGGAGTTAGGTAACATGCAAATTGTTTCAAATTTCAAAAGTAATTTTTTATGCCATTATGCAGAGTTTATTATAAGGACTTTGTGTAAGTGGTTCCTGAAGTGAGGTAACTAATATTTTCTAAATAAATGTTTTACTAAATCGCAAAATAAATCCACATAACTTTGTTCCCTGCCTTCTCTTTCAAAAGAATTCCTCTTTGCTTCATGGTGTCCTATTGATCCCTCAGAGTTCAAGGTGGAAGTTGGGTGTGTTTGGGGGTACAGTCCTGGTAGCCATGGGGAGTATTTTTGGTCCTGGGTCTAAGTGGGCTGCATTGCTTAGGACTAGAGCTTGGGGGCTCCCTTCTCTCTGTCCGTCTTGCCAGAGGTGTGTAGATTAGACTGTGCTGGTTTTGAGCTTTAGAAAGCAGACGGACAGATGGCATTCCCAATCCCGTCCCATAGGTGAAATGGTGCGCCAGGCCCGGGTCCTGGCCCAGGCCACCTCAGACCTCGTCAACGCCATGAGGTCGGATGCAGAAGCTGAAATCGACATGGAGAACTCAAAGAAGCTCCTGGCAGCTGCGAAACTCCTGGCCGACTCCACAGCTCGCATGGTGGAAGCTGCCAAGGTATTGCATTGTATTTGTTCAACGGGAAAGGGAACATTATTAAGAGTTAGGATTTGGAAGGTACCCTGAAGATAAAGAATGGTCAGCTGAGCGTGCATTTTTGTTGTTTAAGACCTCTATGATTGTGTAGCATTTAACCTTGTTGCATTGGGAAAGGAGAAGGGCATGGAACATGAGAATAACACTCTTTAAAGGGAGTGATGCTTACTCAGCTGTAGACGACGAAGTCCCTGCTCAGTGAGCACGCTCTCTGTCCATGGGGTTATCGCCATCAGCTTATTGCAAATGGTGATTCATTTGAACTGGAGATTGTCAACAGCAGAGTCAAATAGGCCTCTTCTTTTGCCTGCAACCTGAATATTACTTTGTCCTCCATTCGACTTCTCAACTAAACTCCTATCACGATTTTACATAGTAGAGTGCTGCCTCACTGTTCTTCAAATCCCAGTAGCAGTTTTCAGTACTCTACAACAGCTGGAGTGAAGAGTTAAGAGTCAGCTCTCTGCTTCTTTGACAGCTATGCTTCAGCATGTGGCTTCTAAAAGCCAGTGATTCTTATCTCAGGGCCCTGTTTCAGAGCCCCCCGTAAAACATCAAAGGGCGCGTGTCTCAGTTCCGCCCCCAGAGACCCTGATTCACAAGGTCACTGGTGGGACCGTGTGTGTACGTGCAAGTCAGTTCCGCAGAAGATTCTGATTCCCACCTTGAGGTGAGAACTGTATTAAATGGAGAAAGGTATATTTCTCTATGTTCCTCTTTTTGTTATTATGCAACTAGCATACGTTTTTGGTGGAATTAATAGAAAATGCTGATGAATATAAATAAAATAAAATCACCTTCCACTTCATATGCCTAAGTCAACATGTATTTGTTAATGTATTTCTGTGCATTTAAGATTCATTAAAAGCCCCCACATCCTGGCCTCCAACAGAATACGAGTTCACCTCAAACTACCTAGCATGTGAATTCTTTCACTTAAAATGTGTTATGACATGTGGCGAATCACGTAGACCTTCCTCGACTGACTCACCATTGTAGTCCCTGAGGGACTGTGATTTCTTGGAGGTACCTCATGAATAGGCTGAAGAGAAACCCAAGGATGGGCAGGGTCTGAACTTCCTTCCTCTGTCCCCCGAGCCCTGTTTCAGCTGAGAAGCTCTGCCCTTAACCATCCCTTTTAGTCAAAAGTATGTATTAGGCTTTTTGGTGCAGTGGTTAATTTCTTTATGGTTTTTACGAGTTCTGCCCCCCCACTTCTAAGTCTAAGCATAGCTATTTTAAGGAAACCTTCCTGTTCACAAAAAGTTAATTGGCAGACTGGAAAGAACCTTAGTGTAAAATCTAATCAATCCCTATTTAGCAAATAGGAAAATTAAAACGATTAAGCCTACCGTCACATAATCAAGATTGAGCCAGGACCATTGTATATATTTGTTTCTAGATGTGTAGTGCTCACCAGACCTTACTGAATGTACCATGTTACCAGAAACTTGTTTAAGTATTTATTTCTGATTATTTCTATCAGATGGGACAATGGTGTTTCCATACATTCTTTTAGTTAAAAGTTGTCACTTGGTCTTCATGACAGTATTTTAATTTGCAGAATTTTGTTGAAAGCTAAAGAGTCTATGATGGTTAGAGCTCCAAAAAATATATTTAATGTGCAGGAAAAAAATACATTTCATAATCAGTAACTAGGATTCCAGGCGAAGATTAGTACTGCATATCTAATGTACATTCATCATGAAAGAGATGTTGCTAAGGAAGGATCCAGATGCCCACTTCAGAGTCAAGTGCAGAAATGATGGTTTTCTGCTGCCCAGAATACCAAAGGAAGGCAAGTGTAGGAGTGGTTTAAATACCTGATGACCAAGAAAATAAAATAAAATGATTTTCCTAAATTTGCAAAAGAATGCAAAAGTAGCCCAGACAACCTTTCACACATGAAATACAAAAGCAGAATTTGTTTAGTTGCTAGAAATACAAAATCAAGACTACTTAAAGTGTTTACAGTTTGAAAGAATGGAAGATTCCCTTCAAAAGCATTGCCAAAACACTTTCGTCACAGACGTGAAAACTCTTCCAGCCAGGATGACTTCCTATAACTTTTATAAATAGTTCAAAGAAATAGGTTCTTGTAAATGGTCAATTTGGCAAGTTGGCCGTTTGGAAAATGGAGACATTGGAAAATCGATTTTCGATAATCGGCGTGTGTGTTTCTGCTTTTGTCTCTGCCTTGGGAGTAAATATTATCACCCTGAAGTGTTCATGAAAAGAAACTCATTCATCTGTATACATTAAGAACTGGTCTCAGAACATCCAGACTCGGTGAGAAAAATCTCAATCGCCGCTTCTGTTGCAGGTGGGAGTTGAAGGCTGGATGTGCTTTAAGTCTTTGTTAATTATTGTGCAGTAAAATTGTATCACATTACCATTAGCCTTTTCCCTACTTCAGAATTCCACCCATCTCAATAAAACCCATTTGCATACCTAAGACACTTGAACCTACAGTGACAGTGTGGCCATGGGCCATGCATGGCCCTTTCTCTTTCCCTGCCCAAGGGAAGGGGCATGGGATAGCTCTCATTATTTCAGTGCAGTGGAGTCCCAGCTCTGCTTTGCTATACTCTCCAACTCAGGTTTTCCAGGAATGCAGTTTCTAGGCATGGTCTTTCTTAAACAACATTTCCTTATTTTGGGTGGTGTTCCCAGCCCCTGTTTATCCTATGTTCTTAGCCCATCCACATTAACTAGTGCTGCAAGACGGGAGAATCTTTCAGCAGTGACGTGTGTCTGTCACTCCAATTAAAATCAAATTCTCCCTGAGAGATCTGGGGTGGGGGGAGGGAGCTTTGTCTTAACATCTTTGAAAGCATGGATATCTGGATATCCGGCCACAAGTTAATTTACATGGATGACCAAGGCTAGGGTCGCAAGGGTTTAATTATTACCAGTGGATTTCTCTTGTTTACGGCTGCAGCTTTGAAACATCCTCTGGTAGATTTTTTATGTTGTTATGAGATGAAACATTTATTGTAAAGATACTGCTTGAAGCATTTGCTCTGTCTTCCAGATACTTTGTATTACCAGGAGAAAGTAAAACTGAAGGCACGAGTTCAGCATCTGTGGCATGCTGCCCCATGGACCTCTCAAAATCTCTCTTTTCTCCTTCTCAGGGGGCTGCAGCCAATCCTGAGAATGAAGACCAGCAGCAGAGACTGAGAGAAGCTGCGGAAGGCCTCCGGGTGGCAACAAACGCCGCCGCCCAGAACGCCATCAAGAAAAAAATTGTCAACCGATTGGAGGTGGGTAAAGAGGCTGGTTTCCTAGGATGTCTGTTTTAGATTGCAAAGAGTTCATCTCAAAGAGTGACCAAATGAATAAGGCAATGCCCACATAAAGGAAGCTAAATCAAGATTAACGATATGGTCGAATGGTTAAGGTACTCATAAACAATTTGAAATGTTGCTTTAGGTACGTTGTACATTCAGGTTCAGTGGCACGTTGACACTTTGAAAAATAGCTTCAGCTCATGGTTTCAGTAAGCAAAGTCTTTTCTGATTTTAGCGTTCTTGAATAGAATTCCATTTTTTTTTTTCAGGAGGAAATAGGGATTTTTTTTTTCCCCTGGCATTAAGGGATGCCCATGTTCAGAAAGGACCTTTAGCTGAAAATATATAAATTTTGTCAGAGGCAGTGACTCTTTCAGGACTCCCAACAGAAAACGCAGACTTAGAAAGACTGGAGAATGGGGATCAGGCCTTGGTGGAGAGGTATGGGATGGAGTAATAAGAAAATATTTTTGTCATTTTTCAGAACATGTGTTTATTCTCAGGGGAAGAAAAGGAAATAGCAGTAGGCACAAACTCTGTAAGAAAATAAATTTCTCTCACAAAGGTACACAGGAGACTCTTACACTAAAATTTGGGAGGTTGGAGGCCGAGAACCTGTCTGTCTGATGAATCCCTCCATGTAGTCTGCTGGATTCTGGAACAAAACTGGCCTCCTTGTTCTTGGAAGGATGTGAGAGACACAATTAAGTTCTCTGGTGGGGAAGCCTGGGCCTTTCTGAAGCAAGGCTTCCCGTGGGTGGCAAGAGGAGAGCCATGGGCACAGCAGCGTTTGTGCTGCTTGTGGGGGGGGGGGGGAACCAATTCCCCTAAAACATTTAGACTTGATGCCACTTATCAGTGCCATCGTGGCCTTGGAATTGATTGTCCCTTATCTTTTGTGAGAGAGACAAATGAACACTGGAACCTGAGCTTCCAAGCGTGCCTGTCTTTATCGCTCGTCCCAGGGACTGCAAACCACGCGGAGATAACAGGCCTTGTTAGACGAGGCTCCTCAGTGGCCTTCAGAAGGCAGGGCCTGGGCCTGGGGCGCCCTTTCTTACACGTGCGGCTCTTCCGTGGGAGGGGCGTATGTCAGTGTGCGTGTGTGTGAGGGCGCACGCGAAGCCTGCCTCCCCTCCTGTCGCTCTCCTCTTCAGGTGGCAGCCAAGCAGGCTGCAGCCGCCGCCACGCAGACCATCGCCGCCTCCCAGAACGCGGCCGTGTCCAACAAGAACCCCGCCGCCCAGCAGCAGCTGGTCCAGAGCTGCAAGGTGAGCTTCCGGCCGCCCGAGAGCCAGGGCTGCCGTAGATGACGCGATAGCCTTAGAGGGCCAGGCGCCGCCGTAATTCGGTTCCGACTGATCACCCGGGCCCCTGATGCAGTTTGTTCAGGCTCCCGTGTTCCAGGTGTGTCCACACACACACACACACACGTCTGGTTTTTGTCTCATAAGTGGATGGCCTGTGTCTGAAGGGAGAGTATGGTGCTTTTTCCCGCATTGTCTTTCCTTTGTCTACTTTCTCTTCAAGAGACCAAATCAAGGAGGATCAACAACAAGGCCATTTTCGGGCTCTGAAATAGTAACGAAGCGTTGAATTTCCCGAGTGCCTTTCTCCCTCTGAGAGGTGGGCCGTGGCCTTCAGTGTGTGCTGGCGGTAGGAGGGTTGATTCCCTGCTCCGCACGGATTGCAGGTTTATTTCATCCCGTCTGGCCTCAGTGACCGTGTGCTTTGGGGCTCTCTATTGTTGCCTGTTTGTTCTTTTGAGACCCGGGCCTTGATGGCATGTGTTGGAGCCGGCGTGCTCCAAAGGGCTCAGTGAACACCTCTGTTGCTGCTTCTGAAGGCCCAGGGAGTTCACTCTCCCAGGACACCCCTGAATGGTGCCAGACACAACATATAATTGCGTCACCATTGCCCACGTGTTGGCAGCATGTCTGACTGGAGTCTCCCAAGGGTGTTTGCAGTGAGCAGTGGGGGCTGAGTGGAGAGCTGTATCTGGACCAAGGTTCTGAGAGTTGACTGCACTGTCCCGACTTTTTCACACCTCCTCTGTGACACGGTTCACATGTGGTGTTACCACTTCTACCTGGGAGATGGCTTTATTTCTGAAGAGAAGCCCCCGGAGCCCTTCAGGTCCTGATTCTGGGTTCTCTGAGGCCAGCCCCCCACTGAGGAGCAGAAAAGACTCAGCGATGCAGGAAGGCCCTGTCCTCGAGACTGGATGCAGACTGAAGGGGTTTTTCTGCAAGCCAGGCTCCTGTAGAGCGTGTGTGTTGTCTGCTAGAGCCTCAAGTCAGCCGGCAGCCCGGGTGAGAAAACTCTTCTCAAAGAGCACTTGCTGCTCGTGTCCAGGACAATCCTACAGGATGGACTACACCCCTCCCCCCTCTGCAGAGACTGAAGATACTCAGGGTCCGGGCGTCACTGTCAGGAGATGAGAGCTTTACTCTGTATCAGGTTGCAGTGGAGAACAAAGTGGACCCGATTACTGGAGCAAGTCCTGAAGAGGATCTGAGGAAAATCTCATGGAAATATTTTTTTTTTTTAACGCTTGCTGGAATGGGTTCCCAAAAAAATAGGTCAGCAGCGTGGGATACAGTTAGGACCTTCATCAGCAATGGGGGCCACTGTGCTGTGACCGGTGAGGACCTGGCCAGCCAGGTGAGGAGTGGCCACAGACGGGAGAACACAGAAAAGGGAGAAGGCTGGTGTCCTACGGCACAGAAATACTGCTCCTCCCTCCTCCGCCCTGGGCGTTGGGATTTCCAGTTTGAGAAATGAGGAGGGCTGCTCCGAGAAGGAAGACCCGTAGTGACAGGAAGGTGACGGACAGAGCGCTTACCTGCCAAGTGAGAAACCAAAGCCCTGACATAGGCTGGAAGTTGAGTACTTCCCTTACTTTTTTCTCATCATTGGACTGTGAGACTTGAGTTTATCTACTGACGAATTGTATAGATTCTTTGTTTGCTTTGAAGCTCTAAACTGTAGTTGGCCAGGTTGGTATTCGTTGCAAGTGGGCCAATGCAGAAAACAGACCTCTTTACGGAGACTCGCACTGTGCTGAAATTTCAGTACAGGGACCTTCAGGAGCACAGAGCAGAGCGTGTGTGGGAGACAGCTACCCAGAGGTACTGTGTTAGGATTCAGTGTTTTTAGGGACCCAGCTGGCTTACAAGTGCTGGGTAAATGCAAGGTTTGGGACAAGCATGGCCCCGGTGGGATAGCACATCCCAAAAACATCCATCTCTGGGGTCCTTTTCCCCCGTTTTGGTCCTTCACCATGCTGGCTGTGCTCTGTTTTAATTTTCCTTGCTTCCTATAGGCGGTGGCCGATCACATCCCTCAGCTGGTCCAGGGGGTGAGAGGGAGCCAAGCCCAAGCAGAAGACCTCAGCGCCCAGCTGGCTCTCATCATCTCCAGCCAGAACTTCCTCCAGGTAACAGAAACAGTCACCTTGGTTGTGCCCAGAGCACCCCCCACCCGTGGGGTCAGGGATGCCCTTTATCCTTAAGGAGAAGAATTACCCAGTTCCACAGCCACAGCCAAGTCTTTGCAGTAAGCAGACCTTTGAAGGCCTTCCCATTATATTTCCACTTTCAGGAGAGGTGGATTTAGTTTGGCAAAGCAAAATGCTAATATGTAGGGAAATTGTCCTGGGAGATGGCCCATAATCCATTTTTCTTGGGAATCTCATCTTTATTTCTCCTCTGTGAGGGAAGGCATGTGATAAGTTGCAAGTTTTGTCGAACAGCCTGGTACTAGGTAGTGCGCTAGCTTTGCCAGTTTCCAGAGAGTCTAATGTTGTTATTCACAGACTGGGGAAAAAGAAGTGCTAAGTGCATCTTCTCCAAAGGTGTGATCTTTTTTTGTGGCAGTTGTACAGTTAGTAAGTGGTGTCCATCTTTGCCAGCTAAGGGGTAGATTCATTTTAAGGAAAATAAAATGAGACTGTTAAGTGGTGGGAAAACTCCGTTTTTACATACTTCTTGTATTCGAATCCCTCTGCACTTCCTATATCTCCTGAACAGTTCATGAGATCAAGTGAGCGTCTTCCTTGTCCTTTTCTAGTTGAACCTGTGGTTACAGGACACACTGATACGTCTGTTGGGCTCCTTTTCCAAGCGCTGTAACTCCAGCGTGAGCCGAAGGCAGACGCTTTAACCGACTGAGCCACCCAGGCATCCCTGTATACATTTTTTTTAAATTGGGATTTATTGTGTGTAGACTCTGTTTTTCATGTGAACATTTGTATTATCAGCATTTCTGATTTTGAAGAATCTATCGTTTGACCACAGCTATGCTCTGTTTGGGTATTCCCTCGCCACTAGACGGACAGGTCGTTTTCAATTACTTGCCGTCATAAACAACCTGTGATAGGATAAAATTCTTCATGTATGCTCAAAAATTTGTATTCCTCTTGAATTATTAGGATATGGTCCTAGAAATAGGATTGCAAGTGGCTTATTTTTATCTTGGGGACATTGAGTGTTGTGGCTTGGACAGGTGTTTCTCTTTTCATGTGGTTGGTTCAAAGGCCTGGAGCTGGTTGTGTTGTCCCCGCTGCGGGCAGGCTTCTAGGGTATTATGATAGAGCCATGTAGACATGTTTCAGGGTCCGCTCTGTCCCCACTCTTATTCTTCCCTTTTCTTTCATTCTTTTAATGTTGGCAATCATAGACACATCAGATGGTTTCAAGAATAAGGCAGAGTTAGAAATAAGTAGAAATGGAATTGACAGACCAAAGAGTTGGTAACGTTTTAAACTTCATTCATATGTGTTGTAAAATGGCCCTTCTGGAAGGCTGAATTAATCTAAATTTACATGTAGCAATGCATGGAGCACATTTTCTTACACATCTTTTCCAAGTTGGGGAGTCAAACATTTAAAAGTAGGTTGTTGACAGTTTCTCAGTGAGGTTCTTATTGTTTGATTTTGCGTTTCCTTGATTGTCACAATGTTCAATGTGTTTCATGTTTCAGTTTTTATTTTTTATTTTTTATTTTTTTTATTTTTTTTTAAAGATTTCGTTTATTTATTTGACAGAGAGAGACACAGCGAGAGAGGGAACACAAGCAGGGGGAGTGGGAGAGGGAGAAGCAGGCTTCCCGTGGAGCAGGGAGCCCGATGCGGGGCTCGATCCCAGGACCCTGGGATCATGACCTGAGCCGAAGGCAGACGCTTAACGACTGAGCCACCCAGGCGCCACCTGTTTCAGTTTTTATTAAGTGAGGTTATCTACTCACATTTCAGGCTGGTTTTTTTTTTTAATGAATTCTCATGTGTTATTTATTAAAAATATTAACTTCTGTCATTAATGTTTATTTTCTGACACTTAAATTGTTTCAACTTTACTAAGAGCAGCTTTATAACATCTATATTAAAACCCCTAAAAGTGTATATTTTTTGGTCCAGACATTGTACTTTTAAAGTTTTATACGAAGAAAATTATGAACATGTGAAAAATTTTAGCTACAAAGCTATTTACCATACTATTATTACACTGGAAAAAAATGGAAACATGCCCAACAACACAGGATTGAGAAATATGAACAGATGCATACAATGGAATACTATACAGCTTTTAAAAATATAGAATATGTGAAACAGGGAGTTTGAGAAATAGAATAAATAATATGATCTTATTTTTGGAAATATAGATGCGTGCGCACAGGCATCCATGCATGGTGAGATTATCTTGGGTAGTGAGATGTGATGTGACAGGTCATTTTCTTTCATTTTGTCTGCCCACATTTTTTAAAGCAGTCTCCGGGATGTGTTTGAGACACAGATTCAAGAGCTATTCTAAGAAACACAAATGTATTTAATAAACTCTCTTTGAAATCTGTTTTAAATGAGAATTTCAAGTCATCATAGTAATATTGCCCCTCTCGATGACACATACCTTTTTTTCCCTTTTTCTTAACATTTCTAGAGCCTACTGCCCTAGACTATCTGATCTGGGCTGGCGATTTTCAGGGGTAGTCTGGATGGTTTTGATATTCCTTGTTTTAGGACTAAGTAAGTTCTGGCTGACTTGCAGCATTACTGTTTGGGTACCTACTGTCTGACTTGTGCTGCTCAGGAGCCCTCTCGCTCTCTGCTCCTCTCTTCACAGCCTGGAAGCAAGATGGTGTCCTCTGCCAAAGCCGCAGTGCCCACCGTGAGTGACCAGGCTGCAGCTATGCAGCTGAGCCAGTGTGCCAAGAACCTTGCCACCAGCTTGGCGGAGCTGCGTACTGCCTCGCAGAAGGCAAGTGGACCCTTGTCGCAGCACTTAGCCCACTGGGAACGGAGCTTCAGATGCCTTACTGCTGGCTGTGACTGGGGGATTACCCAGGACCGGAACACTGCTGGGCATATTTCTGGGCAGAACTGTCTGTTCCATTTGCTTGGTCTTTAAAAGATGCCCATGTAGATTAGCTTTTACCGTTTTTAGCCACTATCTCCTAGCCTTAGTTTATCACCTTCCAGTTACACATGACTTTTGTTAAACTATTTTAGGTTACATGCTTCCCCCTCCCATACCCCTGGACAAGCAATGGCCCATTTTTCACAATCTTAGGGGAGACAGATCAGTTTCTTGGTGCCAGGTAAATTGTAGGCCAAAATAAGTGATCGTATCTTCCAGGTATTATTTTGTGGATTTAATAAATTATCTAGGCAGCAAATTTATTTGGGGGAGGGGCCGTTTATATTATCTTTTTTGCCCTGAAAGCTTTTCCCATTTTACATGGGAGCATTCACCCTAACAAGGTCCTCAATAGAACAGAATTAAGGATTAATGAGTTTCTGTCTCTAGCACTTATTAATTACCAACGGACCTCATTACTGTACTGTTTGATATGTTATTAGCATGATGTTCTGGCATGAATTCATTTTTCCTCATTGTGGCAAGCCCTTTATCGAAACAGGAGGCCTCATACGTGAGCAAGGGAAGAAGGTTAGAAGCTGATTTGAATTATTAATATGAACAGTGCACTATATCACCAAAGAAAAATATCCACAGCTTTAGGATAATATTCAATTTAAAAAAAATATCTTGAGCTATGTTTCTCAACGAGAGGTCCAAGGACCACCTGCACTGGAATCACGTGGGAGCATTCAGAATGCAGGTTCCTGGGCCTCACCCCTGAGCAACTGAATAAGAGTCCCTGGTCATAGAGCCTGAACATCTGCATTTTACAAGTGTCATCAATGAACCTTAGAGACATACACACCTCAACAGCTCTGGAGCTATGAGCCTCAAAGTGGGACTCAAGCAAGACTGTCCACTGGGTGTAAGAAGATACTGAGAGCTTTAAAATATATTGTTGTATATAGTGTAAGGGTTAAGAGTATAGGCTCTGCAGTCAGACTACCTGCATTCAAATTTTGGCCTTGCCATGGACTAATTTTTTGTGACCTCAGCAAGTTAATTAATCTCTCTGTGCCTCAGTTTCTTCACTGTGTACTACTAGCACATAGCAATCAATCAGTTAGTATTTACTGTTGCTGTTGTCACTGTTACCTTAAAAAAAAAAGGAAAGAAATTAAGATTTACCAGTATTTAACATACTGATGAAAACTTCTACACCTATACTTTATTAACATGTGTATGGGGGGATGTGATCAAAGCAGTTGGAGACCAATATCTTAAATGATCAAGAGAATGAAGTAGTTTTCTTAAAACAATTGCTAAAGAAAAAAAAAAAAAAAACTTTTGTAATTTTTAGTATGAAACGGTAATGGTTTATAGTCTAGAAATTTGTAGAGAATCAATAAGGTTGATAAAGACTTGTGCCCATAGTCCTAAGTTCATTCGTTCATTCCTTCTCCAGCCGCCCACAGCGTGCTTCTCAGGCCTCTGTGTGCACACGTACTGTACTAGGGGCTCTCTCTCTAGAACCCAGACACAGCAAAGGAGGATCCTCTTAGTCTGAGCGACAGATGCATTTCTGATAAAAATAGCTTCAAGGAGATTTTAAGTATATCTACTTATGAGACATGCATAATTGATTATTTAGGGAAGTTAAGACTGACCAAGGTTGATTTTGCTCTATCAGGAAAT
Source organism: Phoca vitulina (assembly GCF_004348235.1). Taxonomy (NCBI): domain Eukaryota; kingdom Metazoa; phylum Chordata; class Mammalia; order Carnivora; family Phocidae; genus Phoca; species Phoca vitulina. Next base: position 28,759,940 of record NW_022589723.1, read on the forward strand.
GCATACTCCACTGGCTTCCTGTTGCCAGGTTTGGAGAATCACTGGGTACATGCAGAAAGGCATTTTGTACATTGCAAAGTACTGGGGACACTTTTCCCGGACAGGCTGTACACATATTCCCAACTCTGTTGCCAGGCCCACGAAGCCTGTGGCCCTATGGAAATCGATTCAGCTCTGAGCACCGTGCAGACGCTCAAGAATGAACTGCAGGACGCCAAGATGGCGGCTGTGGAGAGTCAGCTGAAACCGCTTCCGGGGGAGACGGTAAGGGATGTTGGAGCCTGCTGCGGGGTGGGACTCCACCTCGTGTAATGATCACATGAGGCGTTTTTAGAAGCTGGAGTTGGTGTGCCTGAATCACATATATTTTGAAGGCAAAGCCCTAGAATAGCCCCATTTTTAAGAACTGCATTGAGATAAGGATGGCCTTGAAGGGGCATCTGGTCATGGTCCTGTGTCTTGCTTTCCTGGGGCTTCGCTAGGGATGAACAAGTGTCTGTCACTCTTTTTCATAAACAAGACACATCCTAGTGTTTGAGGCCAGTGTTCTGATCCCACAGCCTTTTTCTTTAAAGAACGTCCAGTGCAGCTGGAGGAGCTAGGTTTAAAAGTAGGAGTTCTAGCTTCTAGCTCTAGCTTGTATCCTCAGCTAGCTGTAGACAGTCTTGCATCTCCTCTGTGTCTCACATATTTTATCTGTGAAAGGAATAGCAATGAGGTTATAAAGATGGACACAGAAAATATTTTCAACAGACATGGTTTGAAAAAATACTGACTTAGCGCAAGACAACTAGGATGGACGACAGCAAAGCACTTTAATCCAGTACAAACACAAGAGCCGGGGGAATGGTGGTAATAGAGCTCTAATTTGATCGTGTTATGGTGCCTCCTGATGCCTATGTCAGGGTTTTCTTTTTTTTTTTTTTTAATATTTATTTGTTAGAGAGAGACAGCGAGAGAGGGAACACAAGCAGGGGGAGTGGGAGAGGAAGAAGCAGGCTTCCTGCTGAGCAGGGAACCTGATGTGGGGCTCGATCCCAGGACCCTGGCATCATGACCTGAGCCGAAGGCAGACGCCTAGCGACTGAGCCACCCAGGCGCCCCTATGTCAGGGTTTTCTTGGCTAAAATTCTACCAGTTCTTCTCATTTGTGTGTAGCTCCTTTTCCACATTCTTAAACATTGCTAATAAATACCACCATTTGGTAAGGTTTTTGTAAGCACTGTATGTGCACAAAATCAATCTAGTTTATCCTGATGGTAACCTTGATGAGCGAGTTTTGTGAATCCCATTTTACAGCTGAGGAAACAGAGGTGCAGAGGTAGGTTGTCACTATTCTGTCCAGTGTCTACCAGCTGATAGTGGAAGCAGAGTTTGAATCTAGACCTACAGGACTCCAAAACCCATGCTCTTGATCCCTCACCTTGAGAGCTTCTACTCTTAACTACTGCTGCAAACTTGTGCAATATACAGGGACTTCCAGAGCAGCTAATTTACCACGGAGCAATGGTAGATAGGAAGCCCTCAGAAAATACTTGTTAAATCATGCTACTGCTAATTGTAAAGACGAGGAAACTCAGGCTCAGAAAAGTTACATCACCTAACTAAGGTCACCCAGCTAACGATCAAGTCAGGACTGGCCGCAGGGCCAGCAGCTTTGTAATGTAGTCCACGTGTCCCTTTGCAAACTCCTGCACTCCAGGGAGTCCAAGAGAGGCTGACATGACATGAATTCTGCCTTTACAGAAACCTGCTGGTCGGTTAGAATGTAAGAAACCCCATGTAATTTTTAAGGAAATTGTTTGCCCCAAAAGAATGTGTGTGCTGTGTTAGAACATATTGTTGGCTCTGGGTTCTTTTATGTTTGAAGGCACTGCCTATCTTGGGAAGCCGTGCTTTAGAGTTAAGAAATGCACACATTCTCTGACACCTGTCTGTGCTCTCACGGTATGCCTCGAGCTTCTGTTCCAAAATGTTGTCCTCATCTAGTAATCAAATAATTATCCATACTCTGAGCCGTCAGTAACTTTGTTCTCTGAATTATTTATTCAGTTTACAAAGCAAGATGACGTGCTGTTCATGGGAAGCAAGCACTTTGCCCATTTTCATAATCTCATTTACCACGGCAAACCTCTCCTATTGCATTTCCTTCTGGTTAGAACTCCTTGAAGTATAAAGATCGAAATGAACAATGTTAATGGCCCCGCATGCTAGGAAGGCCGGACCGCTGGATGTCTGCCCACTTCCTGCCAAGGCATAATTCATTCTCGCTAAGGATTTGTTGCAGACTTTCTAAATTAGCTTCGAAAGGCATGATGCTAATAGCTACCATTTGTTGAGTACCTACATGGATTCTGAGAACTTTCTAAGCTTAAGTATTAGGATCCCTCCAGGAAACCAAGGCATGGAGAGGTTCAGTAACCTGCCCAGTCTCTGAGAGCTAGCATGTGGGGGGAAGGAAGCAGAGGACAGGGGCCTGAACCCAGATTTTTTTGTTCTGAAGCATGGGCTCTTTCCCTTCTATCACCCTACTTTTTGCACCACTGGTATTAGGTGGGAAAGAGCTAAGGACCACGATTTGATGCTCATTGTTTGTATGCTAAGACTATAGTGTATGTTGCTTTTCTTCTAAGCTGTCTTCCCCCTTGGATATTCTTATAGCTGGAAAAATGCGCTCAAGACCTAGGAAGTACATCCAAGGCAGTGGGCTCATCCATGGCACAGCTCCTAACCTGTGCTGCTCAAGGCAATGAGCACTACACAGGTGAGACTCATACCCTTCGTGATGCCCTGTGGCCAGGTGCAGACCGCTGGGGGGGGTGTCATTCCTATCTCCACGTTCTGTTGTCAGCCAACGTCATTAGCCATTCTGCTGAGCGTGTAGCAGTATCATATAATGGTTCTAATTTGTATTTCCCTGATGAGCAATGCACCTGAGGGTTTTTCCATATATTGGCCATTTGGACATCTTGTGAAGTGCCTGCTCATGCCTCAGCTGGGGTTCATTGATTTGACCATGAACCTAACTTTGTTTTTCAACAGCAGTTTACAGATTTTTCAAGCTCTTTCCCTGTGCTTGTTACTGGGCTTGATACTAAGCATACAAAGACGAATAAAATATGAAGACCCCAAATTATTGTGGATCACCCCTTCTAGACTATAAGAAACCGTAATTATAGACTTTTAGGACTATCTCTGTATGACTGTTGGAATCTCACTAAATTAAAGGGATAAAAATAAAAAGGTCAAGGAGGAAAAGATGACAACAAATAAGATGCCAGTGAAATTTGCGAAGATAGAAGGAGACAGATGACCGGAAGCTGACAGAGCCAGTGAGAACAAAAACTGAAGTTCTCCAGGGACAGGGCAGCAGGCAAGAGACAAGCTGACTTGTGCTGCAAAACCCTGAGGGGGTTTGAGTATTGGAGACACAAGGTACCCATAAGGGCAGGAGACACCTTTAAACAGGGCTATATAGAAACAGATTGTGTGATTATCAACTCTAGGAAAAACACCAGGTTATATAAGGAAATGTCTTCCTAATAGGAAGCAGACATAATAGGAAGACCCTAGCTACCTAAAATGGAAACATGGAGAAGTTTCATTGTAAGCCCATTACTCAGAAGTAGGAAATGTGTCTGAAGAAAGCTCAAAGAGCTGAGTGGCTCCAGGAAAGGAATGGGATGGGGAGGGGTGGTTATAGATTGTTGCTTTTGTTACACAGTAGTGCTGCTTGACTTCTTTAGAAAAATGTATACATTGTTACTGAAGTGTAATAAACATCCAGAAGAGAGCTGTTAAGTCCTAAATGTGTGCCTTCGAGAGTTATTATAAATTGCAGCCAAAAACCACCACCAAGATCAAGCGGTGGAACATTTTCCGCACCCACCACGTGCCTTGTGCTTCCTGCCAGTCATTGTATTTCCTCCTGTCCCCAGAGGTAAACACCCGTGACTTGTAACCTTGTAACGCACAAGTTGATTTGCCTATTTTTAACTGTGAATGGAATCGTGCAAGGTGTGTCCATGTGTTTTCGCCGCTTTTTCTGGCATTATGGTGTGAGATGCACGTGATTTCGGAAGCAGTTCTTTCCTTTCTGTTGCTTCCTGTAATATTTCATTATGTGAATATACCTGTTGGTGACTCTTTATACCATTGATAGGTAAAGGTATGAATAGTTCTCGTACAGGCTGCTTAGTGAACAGAAATAAGCATTTTCTAAATAGATACCTAGAAATGGAGTTGCTGCGTCCCAGGCTGTGCTCCACTTGTTCATGTTCCTGTCTCCACGTTCTGTTGTCAGCCAACATCATTAGCCATTCTGCTGAGCGTGTAGCAGTATCATATAATGGTTCTAATTTGTATTTCCCTGATGAGCAATGCAACTGAGGGTTCTTTCATATACTGGTCATTTGGACATCTTGTGAAGTGCCTGCTCATGCCTTTTGCTCTTCCTTAAAAAAAAAAAAAAAAAAAAAAACACTTGAGTTATCTTTGTCTTAGTTGTAGGAATTCTTTTTCACTTATACGTATTTCCTTTATCTTGGGGCTTACCTTTCACTCTCAAAGCTGTTTCTTGATGAACAGATTTTTTAGAATTTTAATATAGTTCAATTTACAGTGCTTTTTTTCCTTTATGGTTACTAACTTTCTTGTCCTTTTTAAAAAATTTGCCTCTCCAAAATCAAGATATTCTCTTCTATTATGGTCTAGAAGCTTTGTTTTACTTTCTATATTTAGAACTGTGATCCATCTTCAATTGAGTTTTGTATATGAGCAAAGAGGGTCCTTACTGTTTTTTTCTCTAGGATATCTATTTGACCCAGCACCACTCACTGAAGCAATCATCATTTCCCCAGTGGTCTTCGGTGCCACTTAGTCCTTAAGTGAAAGCTATATGCAAATCAGCTTCTGATCTTCTACTTCTTTCCCAGTGACTTGATTGCCTGTCCCTACCTTAGTAGCACACTTTCCTAATTACTGAGTTTTATACTAAGTATTAATATCTACTTATATAAGTCCTCTGACTTCATTATTTCTCAGGTAGTGCTGACTATTCTTAGTCCTTTGCATTTCCACATAAATTCTACAATCAGCCTGTCCGTTTCTACCCCCCAAAAAAACCTGTTCATTTTTTCTTTTCTTAATTGGAGTTATACTGAATCAATTTGGGGATAAGTGACATTTTCACATTCTTGAGTCTTCTAATTTGCAAATAGGGCATGTCCCTCCACTTACTTAGATTTTCCTTTTAATACTGTTTTATAGTTTTGTGCCTATAGTTTCATGCATTTGTTTTCATTGTAATGTGCTTGATATATTTTATCCCATTTTCAACTTTTCTGTATGCTTTTATTTGACTTGTATCTTGTGAGCATCATGCAGTTGTTTTGCGAAGGGAAGGGTTGTTGATGCAACATCTTTTTTCTTTTTTTTTAATTTTTAAAAGATTTTATTTATTTGAGAGAGCACGAGAGCACAAGTGGGGGGAGGGGCAGAGGGAGATGCACACGCTCCACTGCTCAGGGAGCCCAGCATGGGGCTCAATCCTAGGATCTGGGAATCATGACCTGGGCCAAAGGCAGATGCTTAACCGACTGAGCCACCCAGGCACCCCATCAATCTCTTTTTTCAATTGGAGTATTTGTTCCATTTACCTGTAATGTAATTACTGAGATACTGGGGTTTGAATCTATCCTTTTACTCTTTGTTTTCTGAATGACTTACCTGTTCTGGCTTCCTTTCTCTGTCTCTTTTCTTCAGATTCATATGTATCTGTTAAGTTCTGTTCCTTTCTCCTTGATTAGCTTGTTAGTTATATATTCACTGACTATTCTGGGATTTTTAAAAGTCTAATATAAGCTAGTGGGTTCACCACTTCCTAGACGGTGCAAGAATCTTGGGACACTTGAACTCCCTTTACCTTTCTTCCAGCTCATTCTTTGTCGTCATTGTTGTGCGTTATAATTATACAGATACTTTAATCCTCTCCATACAGTCTCCATATTGTTTCATACAGTCAGTCAGTATCCATTTAGATTCACCTCCACATTTACCCTTTCCATTGTTCTTTATTCCTTCCTCACTCTCCATGTGCTGCCACTGGGGATTATTTCCTTTCTGCCTGCAGAACTCTCTTCCTTTCCTTCAGTGTGACTTTACCAGTAACAAATTCTGTCCATTTTTGTTTGTCTAAAACTGCCTTTGGTTAGCCTTTATCTTTGGTAGATAATGTCATTTATAAAATTTTAAGCTGACATTTCTTTTCTGCCAGAACTTTGAAGATGTTATTCCATTGTCTTCTGGCTTCCTTTATTTCTGTTGTGAAGTCAGCTGTCAGTCTCCTTTTGAGAAAGTAATGTGGGGTTGTTGTTTTTTTAAATTTTCTTAAATTTTTAAATTTTTTAAATTTAAAATCAATTAGCCAATGTATAGTACATCATTAGTTTTTGATATAATGTTCAATGATTCATTAGTTGCATATAACACCCATTGCTCATCACATCAGTGCCCTCCTTATTGCCCATCACCGCGTTACCCCATCCCCCCACCCACCTCCTTTTCTGCAACCCTCAGTTTGTTTCCCGGAGTCAAGAGTCTCAATGTGGTTTTATTTTTCCCCTCTACTAGCTTTTTTAATTTTTCAGTCTTTTTTTCAAGCAATGTACCTAGAGAAGTTTTTTTGGGTATTTATCCTGCTGTAGGTTTTAGTACTGCTTGAAAATGGGATTTGTTGTCTTAGGTCTGTTTTAGAAAATTCTCAAGCACTGTATTTTCAAACAGTGTTTCCGCCCCATTTTTTTCTCTTCTTCTCTGTAGATTCCAGTTACCATATATTTTGGGCGTTTCCACTGTTTTATGTGTCTCTTAATCTTTCCTGTACTTACTGTGATTTTTCTTCTCCATGCTTTATTCTGCATATTCTCATTTGATCAGTCTGCAGCTCACTCTTCCTCTCTTTAGCTGTGTCTATTCTGCCTTTCAACCTCTTCCGAGTTTTTAATTTGAAATGTCCTATTTTTCAGTTTGAGAATAGCATTTGATAGTTTTTGTACACTTCCCTTTCTCTGCTGAAATTTTCTATCTTGCCATCTAATTTCTTAAACTTAGTTATCACAAGTTATTGAAAGACCTGGTTCAGTAATTCCGTTATTTGGATCATCTGTGGGCCTGTGCTCCTGGTCTGACATTTTTCTCCTCTTGGTTTTCAGCTGTTGGTCTTACCTCTTGGTGTTTCTGATATCTTTTAATTTAATGCTAGACATTGGTATTTTAAACTGAAGAGATAATGTGAGGCTCTAAATTGTGTTTCTTTCCCTATGGAGGATTATTCTTTGTTCCTGGTATGTAGTGAACATCTAGGCAGGTCACCATAATATGAACAGGGACTGGGCTGATTGGAAATTGTGCGGTCTATTTCCAGTTTGTTTTTTAGGGCACAGGCCTTTGTGTATCCCATCAGAACATCTGTGATGTTTACCAGGGCCATTCTCTACCATGGGCTCAGAACTGTGCTTTTTAATCCTCCCAGCCCCATAAGATTGCAGGAAGTTTTGCTCAGCTTCTGGACAAGTTTACAAATGAAGGAATGCCTTGAGGGGAAAAGCAGCCCTTTACACCCTCACCGCCCCCCCCCCCCACCACCATGCTTTCTTTCTTTTTAAAATCTCATCCTTCTTCATGCCTTGGTTTCTCTCCATTGCTGTCAAACAGATGTTTTATATGATTTTTCCAGTGTTTTAAGTTGTGTCTCTGAGGGGAATTGATCTGCAATAAGCTATTCTGCCATTACTATAACCAAAGTCCTCTTAGATTTTTTTTAACTGTGTCTATTTATTACCTTGAGAATAGAGACAATAGGAGCACAAAAAGAGTTCTCTGTAGTATAATATAGTACCTGCAATAATAAGAATTTTATCCGAATGGGAGAGTAAGAGAAACTGTCAAGAGTGAACTGGCCACCTGATCAGGGTTTTAAGGATTGTTCAGCATTCATTTAGCATTCAAGGAGGAGGAAAAGTATTTATAAATTCTTACAAAACGGAGGGTACGTGAGAGATACGAGTTTCAAAAATTTCTACACATTTCTGGAATCTTGCCAGATTTGGTGTAGCTGATGAAATGGACTCTTTAGCGGAAGGAAGACTGCTTTATAAGTTGCATCATCTGATACTGATAACATCCAGGATTACAGACTGTCTAGTCTGTGCGTGAAAAACAGCCTAGAAATAGCACCATTTAGTTTTGGCAGGCACTGAATGGGTGGTTGGGGAAGCAGAACAGTGTATATCGAGTCCCAAAGGTAAGAGGAAGGACGGCTGACCAAGTGACCGGAGGAGGGTTCAGGTAAAAGGCAAGCCCGTAAGGAGTAAGAAGTTAAGGCCAGAAAGGGAGGCTGGGTCAGATCCTAAAGAGCCTCATAAGCCAACTTAAATCATTGAAAACTTAACCTAAGAGCATGTGAAAATATTGAAGAGTTCTCATCCATGGACATGGTTTAGTTTGTCTTTCAGATAGGTTGCCTTTCCTCTCGTATGCAGATAAATTGGAGGGAAACAAAGGTGGAGGCAGGGAGACCAGTGTGAAGGCTGTTGCCTTCATCCATATGAGAGATGGGTGTGGCCTGTAGCAGAATTGAAGGGATAGATTAAAGAGAGACCTAAAAGCATTTGGCTTTAGCTTAGACTGGTCAGGAACTGGCCAGGATGGGAGTAAGGAAAGCAACATGGACAACTCTAAGTGTTTGGCCTGCAATGAATGAAGAGGTGTGTGAATCACCATGATGGCAACACAGGGCCATGGGCAAGTGTGGCAGGGGTTGGAGTTTAGAGATGCTAGGTTCAACTGTAAATGCATTCAGTTTGAAGCATCTGTAGGATGTCCCAAGTCCAGGTGCCCATTAGGCAGCTAGAAATTTGCCTCTGGAACTCAGTAGAGAAGTCTGGGCTGGAGATAAGTTTTTAAATATTTAATATACTGATAATAATTGAAACTGTGGAAGTATAGATAAGTTTGCCTAGGGGGAATGATAGAGTAGGAAAAAGGTTATCAGATATAACCCTGCAGAACCCAAACATTTAATAAGAAGAAGGCTAAGCAGCATTGGGAATCTTTGAAAGAAGTGAGAATATGCAGCCTTGGAGAAGAGCAAGGAAGTTGGGAGAGAGGAGTATCTCTAGAGTCAGAGAAGTGGTTGCTACCCAGAAAGTCGCCTAAGAGAGGGACTTAGGAGGCATCCATTGGATTTGGGGAAAACAGGGTCACTCTTTCCTTGTTGAAGGCAAGTCCAGGCAAATTGGAGAATGGATGGGAAGCAAGAAGAGAGCGCACGTGTGGACAGCTTCTCCCCGGGTCTCAGCTTCTTTCCAGGTCTCTCGTCCTCAAATGAGGTGTGCGGGATAGTCTGGAGTTACATGTGAGCTGCCCACTGGCTGGATTCTAACACAGATGTTTTTTTGTTTGGCTGGGGCAGTATTTAAACTACATCTATGGTGAGCTGAATACAGTTGTACATAGACCTCTTTCCAGATCCTGTGCGACAGATTAAAAACCTATGTCATACCAGGTTTTTACCTTGTGAGTTTGCCATGTGGGCTGGTGCCGTCTACACACGACCTACATAATGCCAGTCAGCAATAACTACCATTACAAAGCACTTCACTACATTGCATATCACTGGTGGATCTTCTTCTTTTTTTTTTTTTAATTTTATTTTATTATGTTGTGTTAATCACCATACATTACATCATTAGTTTTTGATGTAGTGTTCCATGATTCATTGTTTGCGTATAACACCCAGTGCTCATTCAGTATGTGCCCTCTTTAATACCCATCACCAGGCTAACCCATCCCCCCACGCCCCTCCCCTCTAGAACCCTCAGTTTGTTTCTCAGAGTCCATAGTCTCTCATGGTTCATCTCCCCCTCCAATTACACCCCCTTCATTTTTCCCTTCCTACTATCTTCTTTTCTTTCTTTTTTTTAACATATAATGTATTATTTGTTTCAGAGGTATAGGTCTGTGATTCATCAGTTTTACACAATTCACAGCGCTCACCATAGCACATACCCTCCCCAATGTCTATCACCCAGCCACGCCATCCCTCCCACCCCCCCACCACTCCAGCAACCCTCAGTTTGTTTTCTGAGATTAAGAAGTCCTCATATCAGTGAGATCGTATGATACATGTCTTTCTCTGATTGACTTGTTTCGCTTAGCATAATACCCTCTAGTTCCATCCACGTCATTGCAAATGGCAAGATTTCGTTGTTGTTGTTTTTTTATGTCTGCATAATATTCCATTGTATATATATACCACATTTTCTTTATCCATTCATCTGTTGATGGACATCTTGGCTCTTTCCATAGTTTGGCTATTGTGGACATTGCTGCTATAAACACTGGGGTGCACGTGCCCCTTCGGATCACTACATTTGTATCTTTGGAGTAAATACCCAGTAGTGCAGTTGCTGGGTCGTAGGGTAGCTCTATTTTCAACTTTTTGAGGAAACTCCAAACTGTTTTCCAGAGTGGCTGCACCAGCTTGCATTCCCACCAACAGTGTAGGAGGGTTCCCCTTTCTCCGCATCCTTGCCAACATCTGTCGTTTCCTGACTTGTTAATTTTAGCCATTCTGGCTGGTGTGAGGTGGTATCTCTTTGAGGTTTTGATTTGCATTTCCCTGATGCCGAGCGATGTTGAGCACTTTTTCATGTGTCTGTTGGCCGTTTGGATGTCTTCATTTGGAAAAATGTCTATTCATGTCTTCTGCTCATTTCTTGATTGGATTAGTTGTTCTTTGGGTGTTGAGCTTGATAAGTTCTTTATAGATTTTGGATACTAGCCCTTTATCTGATATGTCATTTGCTAATATCTTCTCCCATTCTGTCGGTTGTCTTTTGGTTTTGTTGACTGTTTCCTTTGCTGTGCAAAAGCTTTTTATCTTGATGAAGTCCCAATAGTTCATTTTTTGCCCTTGTTTCCCTTGCCTTTGGTGATGTTTCTAGGAAGAAGTTGCTGCAGCTGAGGTCGAAGAGGTTGCTGCCTGTGTTCTCCTCTAGGATTTTGATGGACTCCTGTCTCAATTTAGGTCTTTCATCCATTTTGAGTCTATTTTTTGTGTGGTGTAAGGAAATGGTCACTGGTGGATCTTCTTAAGGCTCTGTTCCTGAAAGTAATTTAAGATCCAGATAGCAAGAATACTGTGAAAGTAATCTGTGTCTTCAAAGGATTGTGGTTACTGCCACAGTGATCTGCTTTTGAGTTTCCCACTGGCAGTTCTGGCTCTGTAGCGTACGCTGGACTATAGGAACAGTTTCATTTCGAGGGTGGTGTTTGCCTGGAGACCTGACCCTGATGAGTGTCATCACTACCTTTAAGAAGTCGCTCTGAACAGAGCCGTGTATAGCCGTAGATGTTCATTGGGCTCCCCGGCCTCTCGTCGTCTTGTTTCATTCCTTTGATGGCGTAGCTTCCTCTTTTTTTTTTTTTTTTTTTTGGAAACCTGATCCCTCCAAAGAGGATCCTCGAGGTGCCATTGGGATTTCATAGTGAGTCCTCAGCGGAAAACACGTGGGATAGATCAGCCTAAGCTTTTGTCATTCAGCTCCTCTGGTTTCTGCCTTTTTAAAAATTGTCTGGGTCTATAAGAGGTTTTTCAGTAACTGATTTTTGCATAAACATGACTTTCTTAATTGTGTATGATAAACGTTTTATTCTTTCAAAGTCATACACAACTCAAATAGAAATGGACTCAGGAGACTATAATAAATGGAAAGGCAGGAGGAGATGTCTAGAAATGACAGCCTAGAATTTTCAGCAGAGCAGTGATCTCAGCCTCTCCTAAAACCTGTGGGAACCGGAGGCCCCAAGGGAAAAGGCAGCAGTCTGGGCCACACAACTAATCAGCAGAGCTGTAGCTACATGAGGTCTTAAACCACATGTGGTGCCTTTCTGAGCAAGGGCATCTTGCAACCCTGTGCCAGAAGCTTAAACATAAAAAGGAATTGACTGCTCTCAGCTTGTTTCTCTCCTTCACCTTCACTTTATTTATCTTTGTGTTTTCTCTTCTGGGCTTCCCCTTTGCCATAAAAAAAAAATCACTTTGTTTAAGATTCTTCCATACCATGGGCTCCGTTCAGAAGTGCTGTGTGATGAATGGTAGATGGGCAGCTTTGTAATTTGCCCTGATTAAATTGTAGACTTACGTCCCAGCTGCATGACTTACTAAATATTTACAGATTCGCAAGTCTGCAACGCTGCAAAGTTGTCTTGTTTTATGGATGTGGGGCCTTTTGCATGATTGCATTATGGTAAGGGGAGGACCACCTGCTGCACCTGTGCTGACGCGGCCGAAGCAGCAGCTGCTCAGAGGTGGCCTCAGGGCCACCCAGAGACCATCCAGCTGAAGCCTTTAGACAAGAGTCACCTCAAAGCTGAGTGAGCGAGACATCAATGTGTCATTTTCATGCGGATGGTACATGTTCTAACAAGAATCCTTCATAGTTCTCTACCCCAAAGAGCACTGTGCAGAGAGTCTGACCCAGAAGTTCAGAATCCTCAGATCTAGCTCTGGCACTGCCTCTGAAAGTGGACAAGACACCTGTCAGTGCTGGACCTCATCTGTGAAGCAGTCCGGTGAGATGCGCTTGAAGGTGGGCTCCTCAGCGTTTCTCAGGGTGTTCAGATTCTCTTGTTACATGCTCTGGCGTTTCTAGTCCTCATCCCTTTCTTGGGTATGCCAAGCACTAGTTGCCATGTACAAAGGCGCATGTTCATTCTAAGGGAAGTGTTGCTATAGTTTCTAAGAACTAGTTTCTATTCATAGTGTATCACCAAATCCCATCATCCTTAGAAGTGAATTTAAGGATGAACAGCCACTTCGCAGAGGAGGCTATCCAGATGGCCACTAAGTGTATGAAAAAGTGCTCAACGTCATTGTATTCCTTAGGGAAATAAAAGTTAAACCTCCGTGAACTACAATGACACACCCAGCAAAATGGCTACAATAGGAAATCTGACAATAGCTAGTTTGGGCTAGGGTGTAGAGCATCTAGAATGCTCATACATGGCTGGTGCAGTGTATAATGGTAAAACCATTCTGAAAAGGTTTTGTAGTGTCCTCTAAAGCTAAACTTACTCTGTGACACAGCAGTTCAGCTCCTAGGTTTATATCCAAGAGCAATGATTCCATCTGGCCACCTAAATGCATGTAAAGAACTCTCTTGGTGGCTTTATTCCTAATAACCCCCCACAAAACAGTCCAAATGTCCATTAGCAGAGGAAAGGATAAACAGATGGTGACTTTGTATCATGAAATACGACATAGCAAGAAAGAGGAATGAATGTGACAACATGGGTGAATCTCCTAGCATTCTGGTAGCAAAAGAAACCAGACACAGAAGAATGCATTCTTGTGGTTCCATCAACAAGGAGTTGAAGACCTGGTAAAACTAGTCTATGGTGATCAAAGCTACAGCAGTGCTTACTTCTGGCATGAGAGGTTCTTGGTGCAAGAAGGACACAGGCGATGGAACTGCTCTGTCGCCATCTGGTTGGTGGTTACGTGCTTGTAAACACGTAAAAAATCACCGAGCTGCCCATGTGCACTGCTCACTTTCTTGCATAGAAGTCGTGCCCCAATAACAACAATTGGGAAGGGAAGTGCATCCGAATGATTCATCTGTGTCCTTGATCGCCTGCACTTTGGTGTTTTAGGCCTGTGGACATGCAGGGCAGAGTGTGTGGGTGAAGCCAGAGCAAAATTACTTTTCGCATGGCGCTTGCTATCACACAGCTCTTAGATTGGCCCAGAACCAGTGGTATGGGCTGCTACTTGGAGAAGCGTAGCGATTCATATTTTTGATAAGTCATTTGGACCCCACCTGGACCACACACTATCAGAGGGTGCGCTCCTTTCTAGGAAGCTGTGGTCCAGTAGCTGATTTTCAAGTAAAGTATGACTTTTAGGTGGAATCTTATAGAAAGTGTGGTGGGCTTTCATTTCCAGGGGTGGCTGCCAGAGAGACAGCCCAAGCTCTGAAAACGCTGGCCCAGGCTGCTCGTGGGGTGGCCGCATCCACGAGCGACCCCGCAGCTGCGCATGCCATGTTAGATTCTGCTCGAGACGTCATGGAAGGCTCCGCCATGCTCATCCAAGAAGCGAAGCAGGCCCTGATTGCACCTGGGGATGCTGAGAGTCAGCAGAGACTAGCCCAGGTGAGGCCCAGAATTGGCAGTGATGGTCATCACTAAAGTGGTCGTGTTGGCAGGCTGTCTCCTGGGCACTCTTTTCCCGGTGTGAACATTTTTCAATCAGTGGGTGTTTTCAAAACCTCCCAAAGTACTATAGCAATGGAGGCCGTACACGATTCCCACTTTTGTAAGTCTTGCCTAGTCCCCCCCATAATAGGAGATCTGCTTAATTGAGTCAACAGAGAGTATGGGGGCAGGGGCGCTCTTGAAATCTATCCTTGGAATTTCGGGAGCCAGGACCCAGCATGTTTGTTGGGGACCCGTGCATGCTTAAGTATATTCCTCTTCCTAGTCTGGGAGTGAGGTAGATATACTTAGTCTGGCTCGACTGCCTTTTTGGATGAGTCTTTGCCACCCTAATGAAACTAGTGGGCTAGAGGCCATCTGGGCAAAGCTCTAGACCGGAAGCTGGGAAGGAGATGGTCTAGTTAAAGGGAACGACACAGCCCACTTCCAAAGACCTTATCCTTGACCTGAGTGCAGACAGCGAGCCGTCACCCATTCTAAAGGGACAGCATGTGGGCAACTCCAAGTTGGTCTGGAAGCACTCAGAGAGTCCTGCCTGCCCTTGGGCGGGGTGTGGTCTGGGGGTGATGGCCCCAGATTGTGACACCTAACTGTGACGCAAAGAACGCAAGGCCTCCTTCCACTTCGGTGACCTCCGCGGGGCTCTCAAGAAGGGAGCTCTTTCTGTTTCTCTTGGTGGCGGCTCTCTTTGTTGTGGAACCTGACATAATATTGGAGACTTCTGGGTTTGAGTCACAGAATCGTGACTTAGCCTGGTGCCGGGTGCACATAAGGCGTACCGTGTCACTGTGTCAGCCCCTTTGCCAAGACAGGACGTTAACCCCGGTGAGAGGCCTCAGCGAGGTGATTTAATGGCAAACAGCGTCCACTGGATGCTGGCAGATCATGTCCCGATGCTTTCCAGCTCTGCGTACTATCACTGCTGGCTCCCCACCCGTCTGCGGCAGGGTTGGGAAGGTGCTCTCTCACGGGGCTTTTCTCCCTGTGTGTATGCAGGTGGCCAAAGCCGTCTCGCACTCCTTGAATAACTGCGTGAATTGTCTCCCGGGGCAGAAGGATGTGGACGTGGCCTTGAAGAGCATTGGCGAGTCCAGCAAGAAGCTGCTTGTGGACTCGGTGAGAGGCTTTGCATGGGGAAGGGGCACTGGGGGGCTGGGCTCACCCTGGGTGTGAGGGGAGTCTTCTCCCTTCCATGGGATCTCTGAGCAGCTAACCTCTGTCTGAGGAGGCCTGTTTTGCCTCCCAGTTTGCCTTTCCTTGTTCTGCTTTGCCATCAGCAAAGTTCCCAGGTGGAGCTTTAAAAGTTTACTTTTTCTTTGAGTCCATGTTGCTGTTTGCTCTCCGGTCAGCCCAGTGAAAACAGGAAAGGTGGGTATGTGATCCTCTGACTTCTTATCAGGACATCTCGGGCAGGGACGGTCAGGTGGTGGAGGGATGTGTGTGTCTAAGACATCTGAGAGAGTGAGTAGTCTAAGGAATCTACTTGCTCTTGGAGCCCGTTCCCAGTTTTGTGAGCCCCTTTCAGTGGGGTGGGTGGGGGAAGGTGGAGCTGGGCTCATTCATTTCTTCTCGGCCTGGTGCCTGGCACATACCAGGTCCTCAAGCAGTGTACATGGTAGGACTAATAGAGCCTAGCTTAACTCTCTGGAACAAATAGGAATAGTTCCACCAATGACACTTCTGATCCACACAAAAGCTATGTGAGCAAAGGCTACTAATAAAATTGGTGGCTATTAGTTTGGAAGAATAGGATGTGAAGTTTAATAGCATCTGTCTTTTCGTTCTAGAAAGCTAAACCTTTGAGAGGTTCCATCCAAAATGAAGTGGTGGTTCAGAGCATGGATCCTGGAGTCAGACTGCCCAGGTGTGAATCCTGGCTCTGCTACTGAGGGGACCGTAGCCCCCGAGGATAGACCACTTTTAGATCTACTGTGTCTAGCACTGAAGAGGTGTTTAGTAATTCAGTGAATGAAATAATGTCTGTATGTTAAAGGTCAGACTTAACATAGGTGGCCTCAGACCACACGGAGCCTTATAGTCTAGATGACTCAGAAATGCAGCCCTGGGAGAGTCTTTCCCTCCACAGAGCCCTCCTTCATTTCCCCCATGAGAAGTAAAACTTCTTATGGGGTGTGCCTTTTCTCCCCACTGCAGTTACCTCCGAGCACAAAGCCTTTCCAGGAAGCCCAGAGTGAGCTGAACCAAGCTGCGGCTGATCTGAACCAGTCTGCGGGGGAAGTGGTCCATGCCACCCGGGGCCAGAGCGGAGAACTGGCCGCAGCCTCTGGCAAGTTCAGTGATGATTTCGATGAATTTCTCGATGCTGGCATTGAGATGGCAGGCCAAGCTCAGGTGAGTGTGGCTGTGGCTGCCTGGAGCAGACCCTTGCCTGTCTATTCTCGTGGATTGTCCGCCCTGGAGGCGCTGGGCAAATAGGAACAGGGAACCTGTCAGCAGGTCACGCTGTTGTGTTCTCTTTCCTGCTTAGAAAGCTCTGTGACCTCACAGGCCTGGCATTCCTAAAGACGCTATTAGCTTATGTGTGAAATGCTTCTTAGAGATGAGGGATAACCTCCCACGATCATCCAGCAGGGTTCATGGTTTACTTACGCTTTTCGGAGGGAGGGCAGCTCTGTGTCCTGTACTTCTTATGTGGTATAATATAGTAAAAAACAATGTGTTTGAGGTTCATTGGGCCCATTGGAGGGGGCTGTGTCTAATACCAAGTGTCAAATGATTAAAAATTACCTCTTTGAGGGACACCTGGGTGGCTCAGTCAGTTAAGCATCTGCTTTCGGCTTGGGTCATGATTTCAGGGGTCCTGGGATCGCGCCCCACATCGGGCTCCCTTCTCTGTGGGGAGCCTGCTTCTCCCTCTCCCTTTGCCTGCCACTCCCCCTGCTTGTGCTCTCTCTCTCTCTGTCAAATAAATAAATAAAATCATTAAACAAAATTACCTCCTTGAGATGAACAGATAAAGCCCTTGTTCAGAACAAGGGAACATGACTGGTCTGGTGTCAGCCTGCAGAGCTGTTTTTTCTTGAGCTCCTGTGAACTCCCTAAAGGAGACACCCAGGGTGTCTTGCTGTGTGATCTACAAATGGTTGTTTCTCAGATAGGAAGTCAGCCAGGTGAGAAATGTGCCTTTCCCCGAGTCAGGAACTTCTGGGGTGCAGTCAGCTCCGAGTATGGAGACAGTGCCGGGCATTTGTGCCAGGCTGAGATGTATGAGCTCCTTGACAACTCCAGCATTGTTGAGCAAGACGCTGGAATCCTGGCCTGGTCTGTGCACTGATGTGCTGGTGCTCTCTCTCCCTCTCTCTCCTTCCCTCCCCCACTTTCAATGCTTGCACTTGTGAGACAGCACAGCTCTTGGCTGACCCACTTGGGGATGGATCTCTGTCCTGTGGCGGGCATCTTGGTGTGGCTATCTGTTTGGGGGAGGGTAGACACGGGGCAGTGTCTCTACCAGTTAGGCATCTGCAGACTAATGGGGCTTAATGCAGTCTCTGTAGATAACTTGCTTCCATTTCAAGATGCTTCTCCCAGCTCTCTGAATGCTGCCCGGGAGAAATGGACGGTCCCTGATTACTCTGCCTCCTTTCGACTTTGCAGACGAAAGAAGACCAGATCCAAGTGATAGGCAACCTCAAGAATATCTCTATGGCATCCAGCAAGCTGTTGTTAGCTGCCAAGTCTCTCTCGGTGGATCCAGGAGCCCCCAATGCAAAAAATCTCCTGGCAGCTGCTGCAAGGTAAGAGTGGAACAAAATGTACTTTCATGTGTGGTTAAATAATGTCGGTGTTTGAGAGACAGGCCTGACGTCCTGCTGCTCTGGTGAGGAGCAAAGCCCTGGTGCTGTTTTCATGTTGTCAGAGGCAGAGTCGTGACTGTGGCATTTGATTAAACCGGCTCATCCTCACGTGCTTTCCCTACTAGAGATGTTTTCTGTCTTCTCTTACAGCCTTTCAGCTTGCTTAGACTTAAGGCCCCTATTGATTTATAAGCATGATGGCTTAAATGGATGTTCTTAAAGGAGTGTTATATCTTTCTAATGATGAAAGTAGTATGTGCTCATTGAAAAAAATCAGAAAATACTAAAAAGCATTAAAAAAAAAACACACACACACCCACAACACCCAGCAAGCCGTCCAACATTTCTTGAGCACTTACTGTGTGCCTGGCATCAAGGCATCATTCATTCATGAGATGAATTTAAACATGTTCCATTTGTCACGTGCAGAAGGGCTCCAGTTTCGGGTGAATGCGGTAGTGGTGGGAGTCAACTGTTGAGTTTGGGGTGGTGCCAGCGTCCTTTCCCACTGTTTTCACCCGAGGAAGCGGTGAATACAACACAACGTCCGCTCCAGGGCCACTGTTTCAGTTTCGTTCAATAACCAGTGACTGAATGCCGGTCCGTGGAGAAACTGCAGTGACAGCCCGGGAAGATTTTGTATTAGCAAGCCCACATTCATTTTCCTGAACCAGGAGGGTGCAGGGTGTTTGATACTTCTCTAGTGCTGTGGGCCTGTTCTCTTAGCATTGCTTGGCATCACTTTGTGTATAGGAAGGCTCACAGCAGGAAGAGATGAAGTGCAGGCAGTTAGGATATATAGCATAATTGGAAACCTTTTCAGAATGTGCAAATTAGTGATTTTTAAAAAGCATAGCTTGATTTCTACTTTTCAATTTTTTTTTTTTTCATCTTGATTTTGCTTGTTTACTTGTGTATTTGTCTTTTCATGTCTTTCTCTCTTCTGGGTGCTCAATGGCTGTCTTTTTAAATTGAGTTCAGAGTCAGGAGAGCTGAATTCTAGTCCAGGCTTTAATGTTTGACACACTTGGTTACATTGGTTGGATTGTTCAACCTGTCCCAACTTTCCCATCTGCAACATGGGGGTGGGTACTATGTCATCCTTAAGTTCTAAGTTCTTGTTAGCTCTCATCAGTATACAGTATATCTTGGTGCTTATGGTTAAAACTGGTCTCTGGTCTCCTCTTGGCCTGTAGTGCTTTATTTATTTGTTTGTTTATTTATTGTTTGCGGGTGGTAGGGGTTGGAATTAGATCATTTTAGAGCAGGTCCCTTAAAAGCCCGTGAGTGTCTGTAGTTCTTCCTAGGTGTATATACTTCAGCTTCGAACAGTAGCGAGAGCCCCTAGGAGACTGGAAAAATACCCTCCCACCTCCCTGCCTCCAGCTTCTGCTTTGTGGCTGTGCTAGCGGGGCCCTCCGAGGGGTGGGGGCTGAGGAGGGAGGCGTGATGTCCTCTCTGTTGAGCAGCTGTTTCTCATATGAAACCCTTTCTTGATTCTTCTTTTTCCTACAAAGAGCCTTTGGATAGGGCAACTGATGTTTCCAGGTATCTGAACTCAGATGTTTTTCATTATCTTCAGTTTTTTGCATCATTTCAGAATTAACAGTTTCCAGCTTAGAACGCACTGTTCACTCTCTTAAATCATGGAAGAAGGGGAGAGTGTAAATTGGCCTTTTGCAAGCCAGGTAGGGAAGGGAAGGCAGGCCCTAAAGGATTATGGCCGGTGTCAGGGCTCTGTGGGTGTCTGAAGGCCGCCTGGTGGTGACATTGAGGAAGGGGCCTGGAGACGAGGTAATGACAATTTCTTTGCCTCTGTCCTGGCTTTGAGCAGTTGACAGGGAGTTCCAGCCTGATGGTTTCATAGCCAAGTACGTGCTTAAAAATCATCACAGGAAATGACTGTCTCAGGATGGAACTGTGGTCAGAAGATGCCGACACATTCTCCTTGGCTTCTTGGCACATGTTGGGAAGCTCTGCTCCTTGAGGTGATTTCCCAGTGGAAGCTCTGGCCAGGTCAAGTGAGTCAGGCGAGCGGTTCTTCGGAGGTGAAGCTCTGCACAGCTGGGGTGCATTCATTCATTCATTCAACAGATTTTTACCACGTGCCTGAAATGGGCTGGGCCCAGCACTGGGGCTGGGTGGGTGCACACTGTGATGAGACAGGGATAGCCCGGTGGAGTTAGGGCAAGGGACGTGTGCACACACAGCATGCTCACCTCATTCCATCTGGATGCTGAAGCAGCCCTGCATGTGAGTGCCCTTGGAGTTGAGCCACTGGGATCTGACTGCTGTTGTCCTCATCTTCAGTCCCACCACCCTCCCTATTCCTGGGACAGCCCAGCCCTGCCTGTGTTTCATGTGGATGTCCCCAAAGGCCCCATTGATGCCATTGTGGGGACCTAGACCTGGACCAGTGCAGCCCTGCCCTGCTCCAACATCCATAGACTTGAATCCTTTGTTCTTGATGGTCTCCATGATTCTTCCTGCTTTAGGAAAAAAGATTGATTTCTGGAAAAGCAGGTGGGTATGCCCTTTCCCTCTGTTCTTCATTCTGCATTGGAGCCCAGGTACACATGAGGAGCCCAGTCCTTTGGTTTCTGATGCTTAGAGGAGATGAAGTCATTTTCTGTTTAGTGCCCGGCTCGTTTGTCTTTTTCCTGTGTAAGTGGTGAGCTCTGACTCTCTTCTGAGGAGCTGGGTAGAGCTGGAGACCCTTTGTCAACCCTTCAACAGCTTTTTCCCTGGCCAGGGGCTGGTCTGATGCTCCCTGAACTTAGTCAAAGAAATGGAAAACCAGGTTGCATTGGAAAAAGGAGGGCACATCCTACCTCTGAGCACCTCCCCTGCTCCAGTGCTCACACCATGGTCATGCTGGCCAGAAGGACTCCCTGGCTGAGACTTCACGCCCACGGCTGTCGCTGCCAGCATTGGGACCCAGCTGCTTTCCTGTCCCCTGAGGCTTCCCTAGAACTTTGCAGACGATTCCTCTTCCTGGGCTGCCCTTTGTTTTGAGGTTCCTGCCAGGCAGGCTTCCTCCTGTCTCCAGAGACAGTGAAAAAGGATACGCCAGCAAGCAGCGCTTCCACACTGTGGCAAAGAAAAACATAAACTAGGCCATCTGTTGCTCTCCTGTAGAATGTTCTCTTCCCTTTATCCAAATCAGGATCTCACTGACTTCTCCGATTGTTGCAGCCCACATCGAGCTCTCCCTTCCATGCAGAACCCATGCCATCCGTGTGTGCTCCCTGCGAGCCTAGAGCATGTCTGGCCTCTCGGAGGTTCGGGATCCTGTATGACGTGCTCCCGCCTTCACTGCTTCCTTTGGTTTACCTTCTGTGTGTCTTACCTGTTCATTATCCGGCTTCTCCAACCGGATTGCAATCACCTTGCTTTCCTAGAGAGACAAACTATATTATTTTTTAATTGCCATACCTTGTACAGAGCAGGACCCAGGGAATATGCACATGTGGAATTTGGGGTGCTCTTTTTTCCTGCCTAAGGACGTTGTCCCTTGAGGAAGGGAAATGTCTGATGTTGGTGTTTTCCCCTCCAAGCTCCTTATCAGATGATTTGTGCTTACCAGATCATCAGAAGCAGAAATTGGTTGATTTTCTTCTCTCACCCTTGGCCCATCTCCATATCTATTGAGAATTTCCCTCCAGAGCTCCCAAACTAGTTGAATCAATTCAGTCAGTATCTCTGAACACTAAACAATGTGTAGGTTAGAGGCCTTTTTTTTTTTTTAAGATCTAAGGTTATAGATTCCAATTTAAAAAAAAAAAAAAAAACTGAGAGTGGCTGGATATGCCTAAAGAACGAAACACAAGTAAACTCTACTTCTAGATGGGAGAATTATGGTTGCTTAACTTCTTTTTATTTTTAAAAAATAAACTTGTGCAGCTTTAGTCATTGTTTTTAAATTGTGGGAAAATATTTTAAAACTGCGGTTCAGGCCTATTTGGATTCATATAGAACAGAGGGAGGATGCTGCTATTTTTGGCCCTCTCTTTGTGACAGTGTAAATTGGCTAAATCATCATTTTTTATTGGATTTACTGAAATTTTTTATTTAAAAATAATAAAATTACTTTAAAAAATATAAATCTTAACTTTTTGGTATGTCATTCTGTCACTTTTTGAGTATATATATGTTTAATTTTGCAGCTGTGGGCTCCTGTTTATACTGTTTTGTAAATTTTGTTAATGGTGAATCATGAATATTCTTCTATGTTAGGAATATGCTATGCATTATGACTTCTAACGGGCACCCAGAATTCCATTGTAGACTATACATTTATTTAGTCAATCCTCTGTCATTGCATATTTGGGTTGCTTCTAATCCTTTGATCTTACAACTAACTGCTATAGTTTGAAGCATAAAAATACTATTTTTCATTGTCAGATCTACATAACCCTTTGCCTCTGGGCCACTTATTTTATTACTGGGCTATCTACTCCAGACTCTAAAATGAGTTATGAGGATAAATTATACCTAAATCATGCTCCCTAATCATGGATCAGTATTACCCCAGTGACTCATTCAGACATCCGTGCTGTGCTGGCACTTTTATGGACTATCCAACCACAAACTGCTAGTCTGTTGGGGTTTTTTACCCCAAGTTTTTATTTGAAAAATTTTCACATCTAAAAAATCAATAAAAGACGAGGACAATAAACAGCTATATATTCTTTGGATTCCCCAATCGTAAACAGTTTTTAATGGACAAATCTATATATAAAAACAAGGTTTTTTAAAAAAAAAAATGCAGATAAACAGGAAACATTGAAAGAAATGAGCTAAAGGGAACGCTTGTGTGATACGTGGAAATATCCTGCACTGTTGAGGGCATTCTGCACCTTCGTTATGTTCACACCTGTCCACTCGGAAGTGTGTCTTGAAGCCTACCACCCGGAACATGGCTCTGGACTCCGAGGGACCCGTCTGGAGAATACATCATGGACCACACCCTCCAAGATGCCCAGAGTTAGACCTTACCTGCTCTCTCGGTTGTTACTGTTGGGCTTTCCACCACAGAGAACCCAGTGCTTCTGTATGAAACCTTCATTAAGCACTTTGCCCCAAATAAATGAATCGCTAGAGTCAATCTTACAAAAACTATTTTGAGATTCTTTCTTGAGTTGAGGAATGTTTTTTCTTCTTCCCATCCGCCCTAGCTAAATTTAAAATTCAAAACAGTATCTCCTCATCAAATAATTAAGCTGATTGCCTTTGTACTTTGGCAACATCATTTTCCATCTAATTTGATATTCTGTGGGAAGCTGCAAAGCCAATTTAATAAAATGAGACACCTTTATATTAGGCTGCTAATGATTAACAGCAAGTGTGCTCTATTTTGTTTTTGTTTGTTTTATTTTAAGTTGCGGGTTAGCTGCAGTGGTTAGCAACTATGAATAGAATTTAGGGCCCTGCCAGAGTGTAGACCAGTTCTGGCCATACAGAAAAATGGCTATGGATCTGGCTTTGGAGTCAGGTAGTCATGGATTTGAGTGTTGTTTTTGCTCCTTACTTGTAGCATCCCCTTAGGGAGTTCTCTCCTATCTGGTTTTTTTTTTTTTTTTTTTTTTTTTCCATTTCTAAAACACAAGGGTATTCAATTTTAAGACTTAATATAAAAACATTGTGGTATTGGCAAAGGATTAGACACGTGGGTCAGTGGAACAGAGTCCAGAAGTAGACCCACATAAATATGGCCCAGGGGTTGTCAAGAAAGTTACAAAAGCAATGCAATGTAGAATGAAGAGCCTTTTAAATGAAGGGTGCTGGAATAATTAATTGGACCTACATAAGCCACCCCCACCCTCCACAGAAAAAGAACCTGGACCCATATTTCACACCTTTAAAAAAAATTAACGCAAAATGGACCATGACTTTCTAAATGAACTATGGCCTAACCTAGGCAGGAGTTAAACAGAGGCTGCTCAGGAGAGGTGGAATCCTTGCCAATATAGAAAAAACTCTGAGCTGCTTCTCAAGTTCTAAGAAGAATAGAAACACATATAAAATCATGAGTCTCTAATTCCTATTAATGTTAAAGAAAAGAGCTCTTTTAAAGAAAATTTGGGGATAGCTTCTAGGAACTAGCGAATCATGTAGGATTTCATGGAAAGACGAGATTTTAAAATCATTAGCACAGTTTACTCTATGTATGCCTGCTATGTTTTAAAATATATAAAACACTCCAAACTATACAAAGGCTATCCAAAAGAGCCTCAGATCATCTTATTCCTTATGGGCTGCTAATGAAGGATATTTAAAAACAGTGTTAAATGATCTTTTTGCTATTTGCAACTTTGTTGTGAATTCTTTCCTATGAATATATTAAAAGATAGTCCTACTTTCCTAAAAGAACCATTAGTACCCTTGAAAGGGAAATCAAATGAGTAATCACAGGCAGAGTGGGAACACTCATTCTGTCTTCGCTGGTTGTAGTTTATTTTTGGTTGTTCATAGCCTTGGCGAAGAGCTCTCACGGGGACCCCAGCCTTTATAATGAATTCCTTGTATTTCTGGTGAACCTACAAAGCATTGTTGGGGAAATTACTGTTGATATTTACAAAATAAAACAAAAACCTTTTATCTGTTTCTGTTACAGAGCTGTGACCGAGAGCATCAATCAGCTCATCACTCTGTGCACCCAGCAAGCTCCAGGCCAGAAAGAATGTGATAATGCGCTACGGGAGCTCGAGGTAGGTCCCTAGAAAGGCTGCTGGGGATTTAAGAGGCTGTGACTCTCTGTCCTTCCCAGAACGGGTCAGTTTCTTCTCCTCTGTTCTTGCCTTATGTCCTTCCTGGAAGACTACTGAGGCCAAAGTTTCGATCCAAGTGAGAAGGAATTGAAGAAAAATTAGATTTGGTGGGTTTATCATCTCTGCTTCCCCTTTTTCCACTAGGATGAGAGTTATTTTGTTTAAAGGACTCTATTTCAAATAGGAAGAGGTCTGGACGTAAGCTGAAGACGAGCAATTTCTACCTAAAAAAAGTTTTGGAGTCATTATGCTGGCACAGTTGGGAGAAGCTGGGTTAGATGTTCTTTTTGAGTAAAAATGATTTTCCCATACATTTTATTTTAGACACTGTAGGGGGCACATTAGTGGAAACTCAGGAGTAATACTTACTACCAATCAAGGTGACTGTGAGACCTGTAGTGGCCCAGAACACAGTGTGGGTGCTTCCCAATTTATATTCATACTTAGGGCTTATTTATAATGGAAAATTCATCTGTGCCTCTAGGATGTACACAGGTAAACAGAAAATCATTGTGCCCACTTGTATGTAAAGCAGTCCTAACCAATGCAGGTTATATTGAAACAGCCAACTAGGTATCTCAGTGCATATGGGTTGGTTGTACCCAGTATACCTTTAGTTTCCCGGATGATTAGCACGGGAGTACCCAGCATGCCAGAGGGGGTCTGACTGCAGCTTCTGAAGGGTTTGATTGAGGCCCAGTCTGCTGGTGGCAGTTGGCCAGTAAGCACAGCTGGAGGGGAGAAGAGGCTTGTAACCTGAGGACTAAAGCATTCTGAAAACAGTGGAGCCTGATTCCTATGTTGGGTTAATTACTGTCCTATCCCGCTCTGTTCACATCCGCAAACACGATATGTGGGCTTTTGGTCCAAATCAGATCTGTAGGCCCAGATACAAACACTCTGTCCTTTAATGGTATCCTTGGTTGCCAAAATTATGACTCTTTCGGGACGGCTGTTACTAAAACAATTTTGATTGTGTGAAGAGCGGGAAGAGGTTCTTCAGTGAAATGCACTCCTTTATGCTGCCCTCTTTCCTGGGATCTTAGTAACTCAGCAGTTTCCACCATGACCTCCCCCAATCCTTGGCAACTCAAATGGCTGTACCCCCAAAGGCTGCTGGGTCCAAATGTACATTCTCACTCAGTGGGGAGGAGGTTGGATGGCTCTATCTCAGACTTAGCTCCCCTGGAAAATTCCCTCATATGTGACTGTTGGAGATTATTACAACATGCAAGCTCACGATGATTTTCAGTGGACTGGAGACAAAGGAGCAAGCTCCATGCCCTGCTCCTTGAGGGATTCCTAAATAGAGTGAATGTTTTCTATACTTTTTGAATTAAAAACAAATGAACCATCCCAGTGGGCAGTTTTAGGGAGTTCCCTTCTTTCATGCCTATGCATTAAAATGTTGCAGAATTGAAAACTGAAGGTTCTCCTCATCAAGTAGAAATCAGTTAATGTGTCCTTGAAATGTAAACTCCTTGGAGTTACCCAGCAGAGAAATTATGCTAATTGACCATTGCCTTGCATTAGCTTTTAGATTTTCTTAAGGAAAAAAAAAAAATCTCTCCCTTTTGTGGATACCATGCTTCTCCTTCAAATTTGTAAACAGGAGACTCTCCTCTCTGTCAAAGCTATACCCTGCCATCAGTGTTGTGTTGCTAGCAGGAAATCTGAAGTCACAGATAAAACCATCTAAATTCCTCTCAAGAATGTGGATAAATGAGTGATCATGACCAGAATCCTATATGCGGAGGGGGAGTCGACAGTTGGTATTTTACGTTGAAATTTCTCTTGTTCTATAACACTCGCTTGCTTTTTAAGTTGTGTTTTCCTTCCGTAGACTGTCAAGGGGATGTTGGACAATCCTAATGAACCTGTGAGTGACCTCTCTTACTTTGACTGCATTGAGAGTGTGATGGAAAACTCCAAGGTAAGCCTGTCTGTGCTGTTCACATTCCTCCTCATTGTGTGGAAGGATCTAGACATGCTCTGTATGCATCTGTCTTTGGCCTCTCTGTGTGGCTGCATATATTACAAAGCCTCACGGTGGAGCCCTTTGCTCAGGTGCTCCTCAAACTTGACTGTGCATCAGAATCACTTAGGGGTCTTGTCAAACACAGATTGCTGGACCTTAGCCCTGAGTTTCTGATTCAGTAGATCGGAGGTGGGGCTGAGATTGTGCATTTCTGACAGGTCCCTCGGTTCCTGCCAATGCAGTCCAGAAGTAACACTTAGAGATACCGTGCTTACACCATATCGTAGATGGTTCTTACTGTGAATCAAATCATGGATTTCTTTCACTTGGGACTGAATTGCAAGGGAAAGCCCATCAGGGACCTTGGCTATTATGAGACCCCCTTGTCTGTTCTTCTGGCCATCCATTAATGGCATCATTCTCAAGTTACTTGAAAAATTGGGGGTTCTTTTGGGAGGTGGGAGTGAGAAAATCTAAATATTGCAATAGTTTGTGTCCCCACCCTCTGCCACATCTTAACCTTGCTCAACAAAATCTTATTTCTTCTTATTTACTTTGATGTGGTTAGCAATTGGGGGTGGGGAGGCTAAAAAGATTTCTTAGTGGAGCAATAATGATTTTTTAAAAAGTCGAGAAGCACTAACCTGTGATGGCAATACCGAAGTTGTTGAGAATGCTTCAAAACCGGGTAAAAATGAAATACAAGTGAGACGAGCGGATATGGAACAGTCGCCAGTACCAAGTTTGTGCTTGGAGCACAAGCACGTGTTTGTCTACGTCAGTCTGACGTTAGCTTTGGGGACACAGCTGTGTTGGTGATGTCAGGAGGGGCATGCCTTGCAATGGGCTAAGCCTAGAGTTTGCTCTGTCCAGCACCCTTCATGGAATTCTGGATTGCCTAAGGGAAGGGTGCATGTGTCTTACACACTTAGATCCAAAGAAACTCTTCCTTCCTAAAGAGGGAGGCAGCTTGATAGGACGGACAATACTGTGCATACAAATATCTTCTAACTTCTCTGCTTTGCAAGTCTTCATGTACACTGGACTATGTTGTGTATCTAAGCAATTTTAGGGAATTTTTTCCCCATCCCAGATGGCTTATTAATGAAGAATTCTGTATTGGCAGTGCCATAGTCTTTCTAAAGGGTTATGTTCAACATCTTCTATTCCATCATCTGTGACCCTGGGAAGTAGGACTAGGACCTGCCCTCTTGGGGCATGACAAGGCCCATGGAAGACAACACCAGCTATGGGGCAGGTATCCTGCCCCTGCCCATGTGACCTTCTGTGTGACCTTATGTAGGGTGCTCTACCTCTCTGGGTTGGATTCTAAATATTAAAATCCCTTTTAGCTCTTACTTTAAGACCTCTAGAGAAAAAAAGACATCAGTGATTTTCAAAATAAGGGGAAATACTTAAAAATTTAGGAAATAGTCTTAATGTTCAGATCACCTATCTATATATATACGCACACTTTTTAACAAAGCCATACTTAAATTTTACTATCAATAAGTAAATGAATAATATCAGCAAGGGTATGTCTTCTGCTTTCCTGGGTGTGACTCCCTGCAGTTCAGTATATGTGTCTGATTTTTCTGGGTACTGACAGGTCTCACTTGAGACCATTCACCTCTGGGATGCCCTGTTTAGATTTTACTTTATTGGTCTGTATATATTAACTGTAGCTCTTTGAGATCTAGATAACTTTTTTCTTTTTTGAAGAGAGAGAGAGCGAGCAGAGCAGGGCAGGGGAGGGGGCTAAAGGGGGGGTTGGGGCAGAGAGAGAGAGGGAGAAAATCCCAAGTAGGCTCTGTGCTGAGCTTGGAGCCAACCGATGCAGGGCTCAATCTCACGACCCTGAGATCATGACTGAGCTAAAATCAAGAGTTGGACGTTTAACCAACTGAGCCACCCAGGCGCCCCAAGATAAAGATAGTTTTTAGATGAAAGGTTCATGGTTTCATTATTCATTTCTCTTTACGAAACAAATGATATAATTCTCTTAAATCTCCTCTTAATGCATATAAAGAAAAATAATGGCAAATCGTGTACATTAAGTGGCTTTGAATGTTAAAGTTGGAAGTGTAGCGCCCTTTTCCCCATGGCTGGAAGAAATGCTGGTTCGCGAGTATCACTGGTTGGTTGTTTTGCAGGTTCTGGGCGAGTCGATGGCAGGGATTTCACAGAACGCCAAGACCGGGGACCTCCCTGCGTTTGGGGAGTGTGTGGGGATTGCGTCCAAGGCCCTCTGTGGGCTGACGGAGGCTGCAGCCCAGGTAAGGGACTGGCCCCCAGGCCCCCTGATGCCGGCCTTCCAGCCTTAAGGCCTGTGTCTTGTGCCTCTGTGCTGTGCTCGAGTGAGGATACCAGGAGTGCCCCGTCCCTGTGGGAGGCACTGGGGAGCTCCAACGGCAGCTCCGTCCCTGACCACCATCATAGAAACCATGGTAAAGGTGGAGGTTCCTGTGCTGGCTGGGCCGTTTCGACACAGCACCAGCTGGTTACCCCCCAGGAGCACAGCAGCCTGGTGAGGACAGTGGAACTCAGAACGCTGCAGACCCAGCATAAGTCTTCAGAGGCCAGATTTGGGTTTTTTATTTTTTTTTTAAGACCACTTTTAGAGAGGAGTTGTTTTGAGGGAAAAAAAATGAGTATTACATAATTCACATTCTTTCTGAGGCTTTAAAATTGCAAAAATCTTAGTCACGCTCTTCTTAGGATCAGAGGGAGAAAAAATTAGATACCATCCTGCAGAGACATGATCGGGCATGTTCCTTGCTTTGGTTCGACTGTCCTGTGCATCTGTAATAATTACTGGGCTCATGTGACTGAAGCTTCACAAATTGTCAGCACTTACCTTAAAGGATTTATCATTTGACCGTTACCTTGAGGCTGGAAAATTTTACTGAACCAAAGGGAAACATCCCTAGTTTGGGGGATGAAATTATCCTTATCCTGCCCCTCAAATCTCCTCGGAAATGACTTAAGATTAAAATTCTCATTCACAGTTTCATTTTCTCCCTGTGATTTGACTATCCAAAGGGTTTAAAGAGAAGACCTTCTCTTAGAGCTTCTTGTCCTCTTAGAGACCAAATAGTGCCTTTTTTTTTTCCTGAGCCATCTTACTCACTCTCCTTACTCCTGGATATACTGGTCTGAACAATAAGGATGCAGTTGGCTATGAGATGAGAAACTCCCATGCACGGCAAGCTCCAAGGTTAACCAACCCAGCGGCTCCATGCCATTGGTCTCCACCCCCTTTTTTCTGCCTATCCCATCTGCCAGCCGAAGAGTCAGCCTCACACTGAGACTGGGTCCCCTCATGGTCCTAAGATGAGCACACAGGGCTGCATTCATCCCCGTTCAGGCTCCATAGGAAAGCTTCTTGAGGATTTTTTCAGAACAGGAGACTTTGTTCCCAGAAGGATGCAGGAGACTTGGCCACCATCAGCCCGTCCGTCCTTAAACCCTTACTGGTGAGATTACCCTGACCAACCTGCACCAGGGAGCCCCTAAGAATGTGGCCTGCGCACTGCCGGGCCATCATCCCCGACAGGCTCATCCGGGAGCACAGAGAATCTGAGCTGCGCTTTCCTTCTCCCTTTCCAGGCTGCATACCTGGTGGGCATCTCTGATCCAAATAGCCAGGCGGGCCATCAGGGCCTCGTGGACCCCATCCAGTTTGCCAGGGCTAACCAGGCTATCCAGATGGCATGCCAGAACCTGGTGGACCCCGGCAGCAGCCCGTCACAGGTAACCACGGGGCAAGGGTGTGAGGTCTGTGAGTCCTTAAACTCTTGTAGGGGGATTGTGGGAGACCGTGAGGAATTAGGGAAGAATACTGTTCTTCCCGAGCTTGCTCAGCCAGCTAAAGGCAGCCCTGTGGATAACAACTTGGGAGGGATATTGCAAAATGTGGTGAGCGTGGCAATGTGTCAGTGCTTTGAAATGAGGTGCTGGTGGGCAGTAGGATGAAGTCATCGCCGGGAGATTCATCAGGAGTCTCATGATTTCATTCAGGTCAGAGGACGTAGGTGGAGGGCTTGTTCTGTGCTCAGTACTAAGGGTCAACACAAGTTAGACCTGACCCCTCTATGCCCTGGCTCTTCCTCTGTTGGATAAAGCTTGGAAGATGGGGTGGTCGGGGTATGATGACAGCGCCCGGGATGCACAGAGGAACATGTGCTGATCTCTGTGAGGGCCTGTCAAGGTTCACTGCACAGAGATGGTGGCCCTGAGCCAGGCCTCAGAGTCTGGTCAGAATTCAAAGTGCCGAAAGGACCCACAGGCATTTCAGGACTAGACAGTATGGGCGACACTCCGTATCCGAGTGGCATGAAGTCCCAGTAACTTAAGCAGCGTGTGCTGAAAGGAACAGGAACCGGCCCATAGGGCTACTAGAAGCAGCCTGTGAGTGCCACGTCCTCCGTGAACCCCGAGCCCAGCATTCTTCTGGCAGGAGGAAGACCCAAGTTAAGGAGGCAATACAGGGGCCATCAGACCTACCTACGAGCCTGAGAACTGGCATGGAAGACGTCAGGACACCTGACATTTCTCCCTGTCCAGTTAAGGACAAGGGCGTGTTACCAGCCTCAGCAAAGTGGATCGGGGGGATTCAAGAGAGCAGTTGGGGGTGGAGGTGGGGCCCAGGAGATGCCTGACCCAGACCCCTTACTCAGGTGCCCCTTACTCAGGTGCGCACAGTCCCCCTGTAGCCGAGGAAGGAGCTGTTACACCTTGATGTTTCTTTTCCTCATCTAGACGTGGACTCCAGGTGATATTACCTGGTGAAATGAAATATTTTGGATATGTCAAGTTAAATAAAATAAGTTATTGAAATTAGGGGCGCCTGGGTGGCTCAGTCGTTAAGCGTCTGCCTTTGGCTCAGGTCATGATCCCAGGGTCCTGGGATAGAGCCCCACATCGGGCTCCCTGCTCTGCGGGAAGCCTGCTTCTCCCTCTCCCACTCCCCCTGCTTGTGTTCCCTCCCTCGCTGTGTCTCTCTCTCTCTGTCAAATAAGTAAATAAATAAAATCTTTAAAAAAAATAAGTTATTGAAATCAACTGCTCTTGTTCCTCTACTTACTTTAATGTGGCTACTAGCCAGTCTAAAATATCATATGTCATTCACACTGCACTCCGGTCAGGCAGGGCTGGCCTAGACCCTGGACCGAATGCCTCCTGGCGGGGGGCCCTGAAGCAGAGCTGACTATCTCTCCTTCCACATGCTCTGGAGCCCAGCACTGTCCCACTACTCCAGCAGCACCCCTTCCCTTCTCTTTATTCTCTCTTGCTTAGCCATTCTTGCCCCCCTGCTCTCCTGGTATGGCTCTGGGATGGCAGAGCTAGACACACATGGCACATTACACGGGCCTGAGATAGGTGAGCTGAAGAGGAATCCAGGACTCGGGACCAGGGTGGACTCCTCTGACCTGGACCCCGCTGCACTGAGCATGCTGTGCCCCAACCCGGCTCCATGTTTTGTAGGTTCTGTCGGCGGCCACAATTGTCGCCAAGCACACCTCGGCCCTCTGCAATGCATGCCGCATCGCCTCGTCCAAGACAGCCAACCCAGTGGCCAAGAGGCACTTTGTCCAGTCAGCCAAGGAAGTCGCCAACAGCACTGCCAACCTAGTGAAGACCATCAAGGTAGGTCACGGAACTGAGGTCTTAGTGATCCTGCGTCACCTGTTGCAGAGGGGAAAGAAGTGTGCAGGATTTAAGCTCTGCTCGCCTAAGACTTGTGTCTCCTGAAGCTTAACTCCTGATTGAAGTCAGTGAGGAGCAGTCCTTTTCCAATGAAGATAATTATCATGAAAAACAACAGCCTTGGCCTCCACTAACCTTCTTAGCTGGGGCAGAGGGATGGGAGGCGGTTGCCAAGTTCTGTACATGAGAAGCTTAGGGGCAGAAATGTGGAAGAGGTTGGCTGCAAGGCGTCTCTTGGCACGGTGTTTGGGGAGCAGACACCTTGTGTTTTACTCAAACGGTCTGCTGCTGTGGGCTGGTTTTGAGCTCATTTGCTACAGGGAATTGCTGGTAGGGGATCTGCCATCGTTGCTAGATATATCTGGACCTAGAGAGAAGGTAGAGGGGGGAAGGGAATGGGAAATTGTGGGGAAATCACCTTAAAAAGTCAATTTCACCTATCCTATGATTTCTCTTCTGTTCATAGCTGTTTGAATGTTTGAAATGGAGCATCAGATTTTTAAAATAGAGCACTCCATGTTTATAGCAAGTTCATCTTTGTGTTATAGGCCGTGGACTGGTTGAAGGAGGGGTGGGGGCCGGGTACCCTGTATGAGGAAGGAATTGCAGTGGCAGGCCTGCAGTATTTATGGCTGGGTGATAAAGCCACAAATCCAGCCTGTCCCAAGCGGGGACCAAGCAGCAGCGGGGCAGCTGACCTTGCGGGGAAACAGCCACAGCTGGTACAGCAGGTCACAGGCAGGGAGCCCAGAAGCCCCTTGCAAGCCTCCGAAGGAGTCTGTCGTGGAAGGCAGGCAACCAGCTCTGTGGAAACCCGGAGAGGAGAAGGCGCACAGCCAGTGGAGGGTTCACGCTTATTCAAGGATTGTCACATTCCCCGAGGTAGTTGTGTTGCCGGGCCAGGCCTGGAGTAATGGGACTTCTCCTGTCCTCTCCAGGGGACAGGATACCACACACGTCATTTTCCTCGCACTCTGCAGAACCACTTTAATCACGTGGAGAAAGCAGTCCGCAGGCTGGGCCAGGCAGAAACAAAGGGGAGAACTCGCAGCCTGGCAGCACTTGGAAGCTGGTGGATGAGAGCACAGACCGGTTAGCCCGGTCAGCAGTTTCTTGCCGTTTCAACAAAGAGCCTTAAGAAAGTAAAGTCTGCCTATTTGAAGACAATAATAAGATAGGTTGGAAATAAATTAAAGCCGATGAGCAGGTGCCCCTGGGATCCTGGTGGCAGCTCACCTTAATTACCGTCATAGTTGATAGTATTTGAAATGAATAAAGCTTACATTTTTAACTGTTTGGTTTGTACAAAGCCTGTTCCAAGTGTTTGGTGCATATCACTCATCCCAGTTCACACAACCACCCTGTGTTTGTCACCCCCGTTGTGCACTCAGGACACCAGGCGCTAGCAGGTTAAGTAACTTTCCCAAGGCGACCCAGCCAGTAAGTAAGTGGCAGATGGGAATTCAAACCCAGATCCCAGAGCCCCTGTTCTTTGCAATCCCAGTCCTACTCTCACCCCAGCATGGTGTTCAAATCCAGACTAACCTAGGAAGAAACACCTTGGTCTGTTGACACTACTTGTGTGCAGATCGGGGGAGGGAGGGCTGGAAGACAGCCGCGACGGAGGGGAGTCACATCATTGGTGGTTGCTGTATCATTAACTGACTGCAGGTCAAACTTGGCCGTTTTCTGATCGTTTAGAAACAGACTATATTTAGATGGACCAACAGAGGAAGAAAAGGAAGGAAACTGTTCTATAGAAATTCCTGGGAACCTTTCTTTTGTGCCGCCTCCTGCTCTAAGTCCTGACCTGTCTCTGTATAAAGCATCTCTGCTAAGATCTCCTCTTCTTTTCAGATGCTCCTCATGGTGTCAAACCCTCTTTGCAATTCCTGGCCACAAATGAGCTCTTGTAATGGCCTGAAAAATAGGCGTGTGCGGGAACATCAGAGGAGGGGTACAGGGTGATCAGTAGGTGGGGAAGATGAAGGCCTCGGCTCGGTGAGCTCCCTGGGAACCAGCAGCAATGCCCGAGGAACAGAAAGGAACCCATTGCCCCTCGACCGGCTGAAATGGGCTTGGTTTTTCAATTTGCACCAGGTGGCAGGGTTCGCCAGGGACAATGAGCCTTGTTTTTAGTTAACTAATAGGAAAATGGTAATGGGTCCTTCCCCTGTAGCTCACCATCCTGTATACTGAATAGATTTCCTGTTTTAAGGAATGGTTAAGAATCCTGTCGTAGAGCAGAGCAAATGAATATTCAGTTCCCTCAATGTTTAAGATAGCTGCCCTCGTAGCTGCAGTTTGCTCTAAGTTTTAGGCTTCTAGTGCCTTTTTTTTTTTCTTTTAATCATGAGGATGTGCCCAACCCTCAGTCCCAGGTGCCACACCATTATAGCCACAAAAACAGGAGGGACCCCAGCCAGAGGAACATGGGAAATCAGGGAATAGACCTTCGCAGCGGGTTATCCACACCATTAGAATGTGTGCCCCCAAGAATCTTAAACCTCTACCGATGGTGTTCTTTAAAATCCCAAAGCTTGGCTCAGCAGGAATAAATATCTGCACCCTCCTCCCTGGCAGATTGCTCTAAATACCAGCTGCATTAGAAGCACACAGACCCCTACCCATGGTTGCTGTCACCCCACACAGGGACCCTTGCTTTTCTTTCTTCAGTCAGTTCATTACCTAGTCTCGAATCACATGGGTGGAATAGAATGCTATTTCACATGTGCACTCACTCAGGTTTAGGTGCCACATAGAAGTTGTACAACAGCTTTAACTTCTCTGAGAAGTTGAAGGATGGCCTTGCTCTCACAGCAGAGGTAAAGCTCAGATTTGGGGATTAAGCATACCCATGTGTGAGCAAGATGTGTGTACCAAAGATACCAGATCCAGCGCTCTTTAATTAATTTTGACTTGACTATAAGTATGTCTTCTTGGTCATCCTTAGGTTTGGATTGGTAAAGGAGACTTTTTTCAGAAGAAAAAGAAAGGGGAAAACTTCTTGGGCTTCTCTTATTCCAATTCTTACTGCCTTTGTCTAAGGTCAGGAGAGAAGGGAGCCAGGGCTCTTGGGTTGTGGTTTGAGGCGTGAGCTTGGATAGCATGCCACCTTCTAGGTGTTGGTTTTATCATCTAGAACGTTGGGGATTTAGAACTAAGGTCCCAAATCTTTAAGGTCTTAAGGTCCCTTCCAACCCCCCAAAGTCCGTGGATCTTTGATTCTGGTACCCATATAGAAATTGTTTCTCCTAGACTCCCTTGAGATTGTGCTAAGAGAACATTCAAAGGAGCTAGCCCAGGGGTCAAGAGGATCCTTGTCCTAATGGGTCCCGGGCATTTGCCTAAATGAATTTACCCCTTCATTGTTGCAGCTGCTGTACTAGACATTCTGTGACATGGAATGTCTGCATGAAAACTGTCATGTCTACCTAAAATTTCACCAGTGAGCAGATGGGCATATTCAGTTTACTCGGGTGGCTTAGCCATCCCCAGAGTGGAAGCAGCATTCAGAGATGACATAATATCTGTGTAACCCATCCTTTCTGATGCTAAATGCTACCTCTAGGGGAAATAGTGGTTGCTGTAGCTTGGTGTTGTTCCATGTTATTCAAGATCCTGTCCCATGAGTAGCAGTGGGCTGCAGGATACATGATGTTAGTGCCCAGGCTCAAAAAATATATATCCTTTCTTCATCTCTTGGCACAGTTCATGAAACTGCACAATTAGAAAACTGTTCCTTGGGATTTACCTCAGCTAATCATCTTTTCATTTTGGATAAGTTCAAGTAAAGGTTGGTGGCTTGATCAGATGCCTGCCTTCCTAAGAGGCCAAGAAGGTTGTAGAAGGTAGAAAAAGGGGATGGGGAGATAAGAACAGGAGGAATGAGCAGCACAAAGGGGAGGCTTGTCATCTTCCATTGAGCTAGAAGCCACATCATCCCAGCAGGAGGGGGTGTGATTGGCCACTGGTGCAGCTAGGATTTGAGTTCCTTTGACACCGAAGTCCATTCCTGCCATCTGCCTGCTACACCAGTTTGCCCGTGCTGGGGCCACTCCGGTCAGGCTCCTGCTGAGTGGCACCCGCCCTGCCTCCCCGTGGGTTCCCAGATGGCTCTGAAGCCTGGTGGGGCCTGACTTCAAGGAGTCAATGATGTTGATGGTGCAACAAGATTAGAGGAACAAGACACAGTGCAGGTCACAGGCACTAACTCCACATGTACTGAGCACATGAGTGGCAGTTAGAATGGGGGCCGTATGTGTGAGCAAGAAATAGCACGTAGGGCTGCCATTGGGTTGAAAGAATGGCAGAATTGGTGAGGTTAGAAGAGAGGTCAGTGCCTGCAGATGAGCAGAGGCAAGCCGTGTGGGGTATTAGTGAAGATGGTAAATGAGCCAGGCTCATGGGAATTCCTCCGAAAATATTAGCGTGGCAGGATGTATAATTATTGTCCCAAGCTGCCAAAGCTTGATTGGAATGTAGTTGTTATTCAGAAATAGCCTTTAAAGCATATGTGCCTGCCTACTCTTGCCTTCCTGAAAAATAGAAACGCTCTCATCTCAGATCTGGTTTGTTTCAGAATGCTGGGGCCTCTGGTTTTTTGTTCACTAATTGTCTAAATTGGCTTTTATAGATTGCTCATAACAGTTGAATTAAAAGTTTAATTGGTCATTTAACGGAGAAATTTATTATTATTCTACAAATATAACTGCCTTCTCAAATGTAGCCCTTTGCTGGGAGGAAGGGATATTGTCTCCAGCTCACAGGCTGTAGGTTCTAACAGTCTTGTTCTTCAGAAGGTGGGGTCTGGGGTTGGGGAACCTCAAGTCCAAGTGTTAACCCTCTATTAGGCAGCCTTTCATGAATCACAGGCTGTGTTCCTGGATTCTCCTCATCTAGGCCGTTAATCAGCAGTGTGACTGATCACTCAGTGCCACTGTGTTACCTGCTACTATTTTTCTTAAAAAGCTATTGAAGCATAAGATGGATAGACAAAAACACACATCGTATGTATAGAGCTCAGTGAATGTAAGTTGAATACACCTAGGTAACTACAACCAGATCAAGAAATAGAACATGACCAGCCCCCAGAAACCCCCTTTGGGCCCCTTAGTCTTAACCTGCTCTGAAGGGTGACCAGACTGCTAACACCTTAAATTAGTTTCACCTCTTTTTGTACTTGGTATAAATGGAATCCTATAGTAGGTACATTTTTGTGTCTGGCCTCTGTAAATACTATGTTTATGAGATTTGTCCATATTGTTGGGGGTAGTTCTAGTCCATTCCTTCCCATTGGATTCCACTTTGTTCATTTCAAAATGGCAGACATGGAAGCCCCACCTCCGTTATTCATTCAGGGATATCCAGTAAAAGCTAGAAAAAGTTGAAAGTGCTATGCAGTGTAAAGTATCTTTATAATTTGGGAGGGAAGAGACTTAAAGTGAAAATGGAGGGGAAGAGCCCAAAGGTTATAGTGTGAAAAGTGGGGAAGAAAATGGTTCAGCTGCAAGATCATATGCGTGGGAAGATGATGGACTTTGAGGTCAGCTGCTCTGTGAGCCACATATTAAACTTTATTTCTTAGGATTGCTAACTGAGTCGCTCTGCTAGGTAGCTTGATCTCTCTGATTTGTTTTTTTTTTTTTTTATGAATTCACCAAACATTTTCAGTATCCCATTAAACCACATTCTTCAATTAGGAGATCATTATGGTGGCCGGAAGTGGTTTGTGCATCTCCGTGGGATAATGTCTCCATGTGTTCTCCCATCAGGCCCTGGACGGGGATTTCTCCGAAGACAACCGCAATAAGTGTCGCATTGCCACCGCACCCTTGATCGAAGCTGTGGAGAATCTGACAGCATTTGCATCCAACCCTGAGTTTGTCAGCATTCCTGCCCAGATCAGTTCCGAGGTAGGGGGTCTTTGCAGCAAAGGTAATATTGGGGTCTTTGGCTAGTCTGTGTGGCACCAAACGAGCATGAACAGTTAAGAATTCCAAAAGCTCTGTCTTGTAGGGCATTGTTGTTGTTGATGATGATATCTCCACAGAGTTCATGAAACTCAAGGTATGTGCATCTCTTAAGTGGTAATGCCTTAGCTTTATGTGTTAAGAACAAGCTCTGTGCCTGTTGGGGGCTGATTCTTTCTTGGCACGTGCCATATTCGAAAATGGTATCTAAGAGTGAACGTGGACCCAAGTGCTTGCTCTCCAGGCTCTGTGTGAATCAGCCTCCATGGTTTCCTCACCTCTGTGTCTCTTTCCGAAGAACACAGGTAGTGACTTGGTAAAGAACAGGGCCTTCCAGAGCCCCTCCTCATTCATTTCATCTGTGTACCCTGCCCTTTCCCCTTCTGCTATCTGCTTCCAGGGCTCCCAGGCACAGGAACCGATCCTCGTCTCAGCCAAGACCATGCTGGAGAGTTCGTCATACCTCATTCGCACTGCACGCTCACTGGCCATCAACCCCAAAGACCCGCCCACCTGGTCTGTGCTAGCTGGACACTCCCACACCGTGTCTGACTCTATCAAGAGTCTCATCACATCTATCAGGTTAGTTTCTCCTCCAGAAATTGCTAGGGACCTGCATCTGAACAGGGCAGAAGGAGGATAAGCCCAAGCCAACAGGACTTCGATTTAATAGCAATGGAGCTCATCATTATCATTGTCTTTTTGTTTGGCTCTTTGGGACCAGTGGTAGTGCTGGGCACAACAGTAGCTAACCTAAACACTCTATGTCAGAAACTGTTCTGAACACTTTACCTGTGTTGCCGTATTTCTTCATCACAACAACCTTGTGAAGTAAACACTGCCATGGGTCACCATTTTTTACTGATGAGAGAATTCAGGCAGAAAGGACTTAGGGAGTATTCTCATGGTCATCCCCAGA
The DNA here is from genome assembly GCF_004348235.1 of Phoca vitulina. Lineage (NCBI taxonomy): Eukaryota > Metazoa > Chordata > Mammalia > Carnivora > Phocidae > Phoca > Phoca vitulina. Next base: position 28,799,383 of record NW_022589723.1, read on the forward strand.
CCTGATGGCCCTAGTCCCAGTCCTAACCATTGTGCTACATTGTCTATATCTAGGAGCTTAGGCAGAGAACACCACTGTATATTGAGCAGGGTTTGAGGTTACTTTATTTTGCTAATAAGGCAAGAAGAATATTCTAGATCCCACAGTGACTCCGGACATCTCTGAACTCCTTGGCGATAGTATGAACCTGAAAAATCCCCAGAATTGGTATAACATCTCTGAAGTTGACCAAAGTTTATACCCCACAACATGGAACACATCCTTTTCCTTAGCTGTATACTTTGCCTTTTGATCGCTTTTGAGACTCAGCACCACTGTTCTCTTACCCAATGCCTTACAAAGAAAAAAATCCACTAAATATTTTAACTCCTACCATAGGACTTTGTGAATTGTATGCAATGTAGAGAGGACAGTATATTCGCACTGGAAATAGCACTGGTCTTTAAAAAAAATAATAATAAGGGTCGTATGCTTAAGCCAGTGCCGTCTAAATAGTTTGATTAGCAGGTGCCTATCATCAGCCTGAAATGAGGAACAGCATCATATCCTTCCCACTAGAAATAAATAAATACAAGTGTTATATGAAGAAATGCATGGGCTCTGCAGAGAGGCATTCCCAAGCAAGGGTCAGAGAGTCACTCCTTCAATGTAGCAATCAAACCCAGTAGAAAGTAGATAGGGGCTCCCAGCCCACCAGTGCTACAACAAGTTGTGGGACTTGAACCCCGAGGAATCTATTTGACCTGCCCTGTTCCTTCCAGGGACAAGGCACCTGGACAGAGAGAGTGTGACTACTCCATCGATGGTATCAACCGATGCATCCGGGACATTGAGCAGGCCTCGCTGGCGGCTGTCAGCCAGAGCCTGGCCACGAGGGATGACATCTCTGTGGAGGTAGGCCGGGGCTCTGTGGCCAGATCAGAGGTCTCTGGAAGAGCCAAACCATCTCAGCATCAGGCTTCAGGGGGTGGGGAATGGGACCAAATACTTCTTCGATGCTAGCATGTTGTCAGTGAAGCACCTTCTCCTGGAACCCACCTGGGAAGTTTTTCGAGGGACTAAGGCAAATGCTGAGTAGAGAATGGGGGTTTGGTGAAGGAACACGTGTGCTGCTGGAGTGGAAATGACAGCTGGGGGAAAATAAAAATAAAAATGTCAGATGAGAGTGCGTCAGTAAGGTGGGGTTACCATATTCAGTTTCACACATCAGTAGAGCAGGCCAAGGCATGGAAATGTTGAATGTTTCCTTGTCTCATTTTATCAATGCATTTTTTGACCAATGGGCATATTTAGCATTAAACTCTACACATTTGGTCCATTCAGAGATAAAGGATTCTGTCCTAAGTTACCCAATATCCAGTGTTGGGAACTGTTTGCATTATATTTTTAATTCAGAGCCACGGCCTTTTTTTGCCAATTTTTTCTATTAACCTGTCCAAAGGCCTTTGATTCACACTTCCTTCTCTCTGTCAAAAGTGCCTGACACTCAGGAGCTGCTTAATAAATATGGGTGGTCTGTTTACTGACATGTCCCTTACCGCCCCTGAATTCATCAACAGTGAACTTAGGCCCGCTGTCTCTAAGCAGTGGGCCCAGAGTTGGTCTTGCTCATTTTTATTAATAGAGCTGTCGATTTTACTCCAGCTCTGCCCTCCTCCCCCACTGTCAAGAAAAGAAAGAAGAAATAGTCTCATCCTATGCAGAATGTTACAATTATTGTCAACCTTTTATTAAAGGAGGGACCTGCATACAGAACAGTGTGCATGTCATAAGTACACAGCTTGATGAATTATCACCAACTGAGCACAGCCTTTAGTTAGCACCCAGGTCAAAAAACAAAGATGACCAGCACCCCGGAACCTCCCTCTCAGGCCTCCATCCTTTCACCACCCCTCCCAAAGCATATCCTCTCTCTTCCCTTCCTCCCTAGGAAGAAAATCCCTCCCTTTGAACTATGTGGACTCCCTGCTTACACCACATTTATTTTAATAAGCCATCTGTAATAAGATAACATTGCTGAAATATTCTTGCATTTTTAGGTGTTTTTTTGTTTCGTTTTGTTTTGTTTGAGAGAGAGAGCATGAGTGGGAGGAGGAGCAGAGGGAGAGGGAGAAGCAGACTAACCACTGAGCAGGGAGTCCGATGTGGGACTGGATCCCAGGACTCCAGGATCATGACCTGAGCCAAAGGCAGACACTTAACTGACCAAGCCACCCAGGCACCCCTATTCTTACATTCTTGACTATAATCACATGAGCAGAAAGATGATAGTGAACTAAATAAGATCCTTGGAAGTTTAGATGTTTCTCTCCACCTTCATCCAACTTTCTATCTCTGTCTTTCTTTTTCCTTTGTATCCCCAGGACTTTGTTTTCCATTTGGCGTGTTAGATTGCTCTTCTCAATAACTAACCTCTGCCCAGAGCCCCCAGCCTATATGCAGTATTATTCAAAGGGAAAGCAGCACGGGCCAGAGTCTCATTTCTGACAAGCAGAGCATTGTCACCTTGTCAGAAATTACCCCGTTCCATGCTGGCATGTGAGGACCTAAAATGTCCAATGCTGTGATCTATTAATCCTGAATCCATCAAGCAAATTTCCTAGGAAGAGTCCGACAAAGGATCTGATCTGTCCTGCTACCAGCTACTAATGTCCACTTGAAATTCCCCATCTCCCTCATACTCCAGCATCATCCAGATACTTGGCCTCATCTCTTCACGGCACCAATTCAGTTCTTCTTTCAAACCTGAGAAGAAATACCTTGGGGGTGCAATTTTAATATTTGCATTCACATTACCAAATACAATGTACTTGGAGCCTGAGCTGAGCCCAGTGGGTAACTCACCTGCCATTTTCACAGTGTGCTGTCTGGGAAATGGTCCTGCTTTCAGAGAGCTGATCTCATTTTCCTATCACCCTTTCCTCCCCTCCTCTCCTCCCTAAAGGCGTTCTTAGTTCTGAGGAGACAGCCACCTGGACATTCCCCCAGACCTCACGTTAGCTCTCCCCATTCAAACAAAGTTGTCTTCTCTTCTTGGAAGGGAAATGTTCCTTATTTCCAGTAGTTATGCTGCATAACTCAAAGTAAGGATACCAGCAGCATCACTTAACACTGTGGTTAGTGTGAGTGAGGAGCCAGTATGAAAAGTATTCTTTGGACTTGCCTTGTGTCACTCGCTGGAAGTGTGGGGGCTCTAGCCCAGGGGAGCTGAGGATCCCTGGGAAAGGCGGGGTGGAGTGGTAGCGGCATGGCTCACCCAAGAGAGGTATTATCCATTATAGATACAGTGGATATTTTGATACCCATTTCTCATCGCCTCCCTTGTCTTTTGCATGGGCCTTTTTATTTTTAAATCAGTGTGGCTACGTGGTGAATTGCTGTAGGGTGAATTTGACAGCTCTCTGTCCTTATCAGGCTCTGCAGGAGCAGCTAACTTCAGTGGTCCAGGAAATCGGGCACCTTATTGATCCCATTGCCACAGCGGCGCGGGGAGAAGCAGCTCAGCTGGGACATAAGGTAATGTGCCCCAAGGGGATCCTGCTGAGGGTGTGCGTGAGTGATGGGGGGGGGGTGCACAAGATTGATCACTGACCACTTCAGGATCTATTTTCACCTAGAGTTCAAACAGAAACTGGAGTGACACCTTTCTGGCTATTGCCCGACTTCCCAGCCAACAAGACATTTACAGTCATCTGTTGCTCTTGACCTTCGCTGGATGAGCCAGAGAAGAACGTTGACATTGCTAGTCTGCTGTCTGCCATCTTTTGTCCCTGGCTGACTGGCCTCATTCTCGCATCTTTAGGGATACATTGTTCTTCCATGGCTTCTAATAGTGCCTGTTCTCACACATGAAGGAGCAGAGCAAACTTGCACACGTCACTCTGGACAACCAGGCCTCCCTAGCCCACTCCAGAGGAGCCCTTCAACTGAGAGCTCATACCTGCATTGTATAAGTACTGACTAATGTTTTGCCTATTTGGGGTTCATTTTGCAAATCTTTCAAGGGTAGTTGCCTTGTCCGGCAGCCTGTGCCTCAGCATAGAGAGGGCAAAAATCGGGTTTTTAACAGCGTCCAGGGTTTCCTAACATTTATCAGTGTGGACGTCAGTATTGATGTGCGTATCCAGGAAGTCCAGTAGCCAGAATCTTTTCAGCAGGTATCAATTTTAGAAAATCAGTGTTCTTGCTTTTTCACATTGTGGAACAGCTGAAGGGCCTACTAAGCTTCCTGCTGGTTCTAAGGAGAGGCTTTTGAGATTTAAAATGACCAGTGTCTCTATATGCTTCCAAGTGTGGCAAATTTCATTTCTCAGCTGAGTTCCTTTATAGTGAGAAGAGGGCTTATCCACCTGTGTGAGGAGGTTTGGGGGTGGGGGCGGGCTCAGGCCAGAACGCTGCCCACATGCCTGCCGCAGGGAACTGAGTCTAGCAGAGTAGCCAGACTTCATTTCAGCGGTTACTCTTGATTCCAGTAAGAATTCTCTAAGAAAATATATCTAGATTTCTTGGGCAACAATCCTTGTCCCTGCCCATATGGTATTAGTATGGAAGATTAATTCCTATGTCAATGGGTGGCATCAAAAGAAAAATAATATATTGGTGTTGTTTGAGTGACAAATTTACTCTTGGCCCTTTGGCTAAACCCGTCTCACTTTCTAAAGCAGAGTTCTGGACGAAGGAGGCCTCTGGCCCTCTATCCAGGAGAGTCCCGGGCTGAGAGTTGATCCCTACCTGGTTCCCATTCTTCATTAGGACACTCAGGTGGGGTCCCAGATCAGCTTCAGATCACTTGGGAGTGATACATGCAAATTCTCAGACCACATATATTAGTTTCCGAGAGCTGCTATAACAGATTACTACAAACTGGGTGGCTTAAACCAACAGAAACTTAATCTCTCACAGAAGTCTAAAATCAAGGTGTCGGCAGGGCCAGACTCTTTCTGGAGGCTCTATGGGAGAATCCGTTCTTTGCTTTTCTAGCTTCTGGTGGCCCTGAGTGTTCTTTCACTATTATATCATGCCAATCTCTGCCTCTGTGGTCATGTTGTCTCCTCCTCTTCTGTTTGTCTTCCCCTCCTCTGTCTCTTACTAGAATACTTCTTAACAGATTTAGGACCCACCCAAGTAATCCAAGGTGATCATTTGGAGAACTTAAATACATCTGCAAAGACCTTTCTTTCCCAGTAAGATCATATTCACAGGTTCCAGGGATTTGGGCACAGACATACGTTTTTGGGGGCCACTACTCAACGCTTTCTGCCACCTTAGGCCTAGTACATATACCAAGTACTCAAAATTCTGTCTTATTTTAACTTCTGTGCTAACCCATGTAAGGATATTTCCTATTCTGTCATGTCTCAAAAACAGAAGTTGTTATAGTCTTTGCTAAGCTCCCTAAGTACAGGAAAAAGCACATCCTTTCAAAAACTTTTGCCCACAATCCATGAAGAATAATGACACCTAGCATTTACTGAGTGCCTACTACATGGCAGGCATTGTGCTAAGTACTTGTATGTATGCTCATTTAATCCTTCTAACAATCTGAAGGAGCTTAGTGCTATTATTTCTCCCCATTTTATGGAGAAGGAGACTGAAGTTTGGTAATAGGAAGCCGATTGCCTAAGAGTTCTAATTAAGGAATTGACACACAGGATCAAACCCAGTGGCTCTGACGCTGGAGCTTTCTCTCTCCATCACCAACCGTAATGCCTCCATGAGGGCACCAGCTTAGTTGTGTTTAATTATTCTCAGCACACAGCAGCCCTTGACATTTTACAGTTGCATTGGTGAAATGTACTTTTAAAATTAAAAAGAAATTAATCTAGAAAGGCACCTAGGTGGCTCAGTCGGTTAAGCATCTGACTCTTGATTTCGGCTCAGTTCATGATCTCAGGATCGTGAGATCGAGCCCCACCTCGGGCACCATGCTCAGCGCAGAGTCTGCTTGAGCTTCTCTCTCTCCCCCTTCCCCTCCACTTGTGTGCACTCTCTCTAAATAGTTAATTAATTAAATCTTTGGGGGGAACAAAATGAATCTAGAAAACATGTAAGATTCTAATGCATTAAACGTCTTAACTCCTTTAAAACATACAGGACCCATCATGAGCCCTGACCCCTGATGACCCATCACTGCACTGTGGTTCCCTTTGGTGGAGACACTAGTGCCCTTCCAGGGGAAGAGGATGAAATCCAAGGGAGATGTGTAGGGCTGATACCCGGAGTTGTGCAGGCTGGGTCTTACACGAACGTGTTTGGCCAAAGCGGAGACTGGGGCCAAAATCCAGCCAAGTCATGTGCTTTGGCATCAGTCGTGTCTGCCCCAAGGATAGGGAGCCCCTTTAAAATTCATCCAAAACACCATAAAGGCCAGCAATAGCCCTGTTCAAGTGCTTTGAAACCATCTGTAAGAGAACTATAATCAAGGATAAAAGAGTAAATGTATGTTGATTGCTGGCTCATGGTCTGTCTCATTGTTAGCTCTAATGAACTTTCATATTTTGGACTCCCACCTTGTCCCAACCACCACCAGCCCCACAAACCCCTGCCCCCTGCTTCGTTTCTGATCCAGTGACCGCACCACTCATGCCAAGTAGCCTTCCTGCCCACGGCCCCATCACGTTCATTCTTCATCCACATCATGGGAAGAAGCATTAAGGGAAATTGCTGGCTAAAGGCTTGAACTTAAATACACTTGATGGCAATGATTTAGCAAGTAGTAATTGGCACACACAATGAGGAGCGGAACGGAAAAGCGTGATCAGGGTCATTGTGTTTTATCTGAGTGGGAATGGATGGTGGTATCTGAAGCAAGTACAGCGAATGTTAAAAGCTGACATTCTGGATGCTGGGTAGATGCACATTACTGTATTAACGCTTGGACTTTAAATACTTCAGAGAGCCGCAAACAAATACCAAACAATAAACTTCTAAAATCCAATACTACAGCCGTGGCAGAGCTGGACTGAAAATGAGAAGTAGCAGGCAGTGGAGTGGAAGGTGGGAGCCTGGGCTGTGGACGAGGACACCTGCCTCCTGTCACAGCTCCACATCGTGGCTGCTTGGGGTCGAAAGAGTTACTTCACCCACCTAAGCCTCGGTTTCTTCATTTGTGTGTACCTCGTAGAATTGCTGTGGGGATTAGATGAAGCATGTAGTAGAAAGCCTGGCATGTGGGATGTGCCCAAGAAAGGTCTGTGACACGTGACCCTGCCCAGCTGGTGGGCGCCCCGAGCACGAAGGCCTCAGCGAGAACCGTGCTTTGCCACCTGGCTTTTCTCTTCTCCCGGTCTGGACTAATCACGGACAGAACATTAGGACCAATGTGAAATCATGTTCGATTTTAATGCAAATCCACGTTAGGTCGACATGCTCAGGGCAGAGGGCAGTTGGGTTGGCTTCTTGAAAGCCTTTGCTGTCAGGCTGCTTCTCTCAACGGCCCTGCTCCCCTGCCCCTCCCCATCCCCCTTCCTATGCGTTAAGATGCTCAGCTCTGGTTCTTTCGAAAGCTTTGCTGTTGACAAAGTTAAAATTTGTAAAATTCTCACACCCAACTCCAGATCACAGAACAAATTTCTTAACACTTCTGCCATGATGAGAGACAGGACAGAGAGCTTGCCAGAGGAGGTAAAATCCAAGCGAGAGTTCGTTAACGAGCAAGTACTTTTAAAAGTAAAATTGAGTGATGTAAGTTCTCAGGGTGTCATGTATAACATGATGACTCTAACTCGTGATAGTGGATTTAATAATAGGAAAAAACAAAAGTAGATTTCAGCAGGTCTGCCTCTCGCTGTGCATCATCCCATCCCTGTCCCAGTCCCATCCCCACTAGTGGGGCCCCTAAAGGAGATACGTGGATTTACATGATGCATCTGTGGCTTTTTTGTCTTGGAAGGTGACACAGCTGGCAAGCTACTTTGAGCCCCTGATCTTAGCTGCAGTCGGTGTTGCCTCCAAGATTCTGGACCATCAGCAGCAGATGACAGTGCTGGACCAGACCAAGACGCTCGCAGAATCTGCCCTGCAGATGTTGTACGCAGCCAAAGAAGGTGGAGGAAACCCCAAGGTACAGTTTGGGATCCCGGGGACTCACCTAGGGCAGCTAAGAAGCCATCAAGTATTCTTCAATATTGAGTCCCTCCAAGGAAAATTTCTCCAGTTCTTGGTCGATAGTATGTGCCTTCCCACTCAGAGGTGGGCAAGAATCTTCGATTGGCCTTCACGGGGACCTTTAAGGGGAACATCAAGAAATATACATAATTAAGCCTTTTTGTTAAGTTATGTTTTCCATATCAGAATATGTAGGCAAGCATCCTTGGGAAAGGAAAACATTGTGTGGTTATTGCAGGAATAAAAATTAATACCTGCCAGGCACCTGCTCAGTGTTGACACCCAGCTGTGCAAAGCAAAGCTCAGTTGTTTTCCAATGAATATCATTTCCATTCCTGACACTCAAGTTCAAATCAGAACGTGGGGCAAGGTCACCCATGGCATGTGTTTCTATTGTCTTGGATCAGCAGTTGCATATGAAAATCTCCCTTACTAGTTTGCAGGGGGAACATTTCCTCAGCCCGGTGTGTCTGTCACCCAGCTCCTTGAAGTGGCCAAAAATGGTGACGGCAGGCCATCTTCTCTCAGGGGTGATATTGTGTCCGAGTGATTGTTTTACTTGTGAAACCATCTTATAAGTTCCCCCAGGGTTCTGGTACCTTGAGAGGAGGTCGGAGGCTCCTCCTGCTATTTGTACCTTCTGGCAGGTGCCTCCACATAGTCAGTCTGAATTTCCTGGGTCCTCACTTAAGCAGACTACACTGTGGGAACACAGGCTGGAACAATTTGTGTGGGATACTTGCCTACAAGCTATAGGAATCCCCATTATGTACGTATTCTTCTTAGTGTGTTTTGTCGCAGCTCTGAGGTCTTCACATCGATAACTTGGTATAGCAGGGAAGACTCTAGAGTAAGAGTAAGAATCACAAAATAGTAATCTTAGGGCTCACAGTTACTGAGTGCTGGTTCTATGTCACCTCTTATACCTTATATCCTCTTGATATTTAATCTTCATAAAAATCCCATGGTGTAAGAAGGTTCCCATTGTACAGATGTGGGAACTGAGACTGCTTAGGTAAGTCATCCCACATCACAGGAGAGGTGGATGTCGAGTCAGGACTGAGCCTACCCCCTCTGGAAACACAGGCCAACTGCCCAAAGCAAGGGCCGGAGAGAGGTTGAGCAAAGTTGCAAGCATGAGCCACATGTGGCTAGTCGGTCTCAGAAAAAGAAATTATTTGGCACATAAGGGTGGCTCGAGGCATGCTGGCAAGGAGGAACAGCATATGCAAAGGTGTGCGTAGGGTTATAAAAGGATCGAGGTATCTTTGGAGAATAGCGTGCAGTCTGATGTCCATGGAACGTACAGAGAGTGGGGATGACCAGGGGGGAGGATAGACTGGGCTGTTGTGACAGCCCTCCTCTCCCACACTCTAAGGCATTTGGGCTTTTTTGTAAGCAGTGGGGACTTACAACCCATCCAGAGTTGAGAAACACCGCTCTGGTAGCAGCGTGGATAATGTCTTAGACTTGCGTTTTCTGAGTTCAGCTTTTCCAATCATGTATCTGGCAACTATTAAGAGCCTAATTCTTGGGCTGCTAAAAATAATGAGAGCCAGCCAGCGCCCTCAAGTTGTTCGCAGTCTTCTGGAAAGAAAAAAGGCTTGTTGCTGAAATGGTGAGGTTGAGCAAGAAGAACAAGAATGCCCTTCTGACTAATCACTGAGTGATAGGTGCCCCAAGGTGGCTCAGCCCCCTTTGCACCTGCCACAGTGGCGAGGCGGGGGAGCAGAGTGGGACTCGCTTCCAGACCCAGCTCTGGGTTGTCTTTTCTCCACGGCTGAGTGGCACCTTGCTCCACCCCGACCTGAGAGGATTCATTCCCGGCAGAATAATTCCAATTAGGCGTTTTCTGGGTTTTTAAGGTATTAGCGCGTCTGTTTCGACTGCAAATTCAGAGCTCCTGGCAGAATTCTGTTTTATACCAAGAAACTCAGGGTCAGGAGCATGTGTAGTCAGCACTGTAAGCTTTACAGGACATCCTGTGCTTGGGAATGGTGGCTGGACACGAGAGTGGGACAGTTTTCAGTGACTGAGCTGAAGCATTGGTGACAGGCTGAGACATGATGAGTGAAGGCAGGACGGGTACATGTGTCTCTCCCCTCCCTGGCGTCCTGCGTTCAGCCTATGCTCTGTCTGCAGACCGTGACAGGCTCGTCACAAAGGATGCCTAGGACACTATAAGCTGGGTTTTAGGTCCTTTCTTAAGAGGCTTAGTGTACAGATTGAATCACCTTGGGTGCTATTCTTTGGGCAAATATTTCCTAGGTGTTACTTGCTAGGTCTTAGGTGATGTGTGTATGTATGTGTTAGATGTTGTGTGTCACTGTTTGCCGAGGAAATGCAGTTAAATGATCATCAGTGTTTCTGATGGAAAAGAGGATAAGCTTTGGAGTCCAGTGTAATTGGATTCAAATCCCAGTTCTGCCTCTTGCTAGCAAATTACTTCATTTCTTTGCTTCCTCATCTAAACAGTGGGGTTAATAATGAATACCTCTCAGGGGTCATTATAGAGATGGACTGAGATAATGTGCCTAACACAGTAGGTATTAAAAAAAGAAAAGAAAGTGTGACAGCCCCAGAGCCTGGTGTTGATGAGTCCTACGATCACGAGGCATTTGCTGCGTAGCCTCACCCTCGCCCCACTGAGCCCCCTTCCACACTCATCTCTACCCCACCCAGCTCCCTCCTACATCCTCCTTGAAGGGCCCCTCCTGCTTCTCCGGCAGGAGATACCCAGCCCTGTGCACTGCTGGGCAGTTCTAATTATTAGTCGGTTTTTACGCTTCTGCTGACATTGACTTGTGTCCCCCACCCCCTGTGGCCTGCTCCCATTCTCCAGATTCCTGTGATGTCTGTGCTAGGCTTTGTAGCTGAAGCACCATAATACAGAAATAAGGCTCCCTTGGAAGTAGACTTCAGACATGTTTCCGAAAAAGAACCGAGTCTGATTTTTCTCCCGTGTTGTGCTGTGAGGAGCAGTAACAAGGAGCCCCTCCAGAATCTAAAATAACGACCTCATTGTTGAGCCTTCTGAGTCCCCTTCCCAGATTGCTGGTGGGCTTTTAAGCATGCCTTAATTTAGCGCCTCCTGTGTCTTTGGGTGTCTGAAACTTGTGTGCCCAGGTGGCCGGCATGTGTCGTTTGGATGTGGCTGTGTGGTAGGGATGAGGCTTGCCATTGGAGGTGGAGGAAGCGGCCCTGGGAGAGGCTCGGCGTAATTGGAGGAGGCTTCACAGACTCTCAGCTGACCCGTTAAGGGTCTGTGGCTTAAATATGTGGAACGAAGGGGAGCAGGCCTAGAGAACTCCTCGCGAGAGCGGATGGGAAGGTAATTGTTTCTGGGACAGCCAAGAGCGAGGATGTGTTTTTGTAGGTTTGGATGCCCCGGTGTGGAGAAAGTGTCCTTTACATTTTCCAGGGAGTTCAGAGAGCAGTCTTGGGATTTACTGCTGCCGCCCCCACAACCTGCCTCTTGGACCTTCCTCAGCCCATATGGGATAGCAGCGCTCACTTCTGCCCACAAACGTGCACTCGGCTTGAACATGAGCGTAAGACAGAATTGTTGACGTTTTTGAGCTACCGGTGATCATCTTATTTGAAGTGAGATTTAGAGAAACACACACCTTCCAATTTTACCTTTTCATCAATACTTGTATGAGGTGCTCTCTCAAGAGGGTAATGTGCAGGAAATGTCACTTTTCAGACTTCCATCATCAAAAGCAAGCAATCTGCACATTTTGTGTTTTATCTTCTCTGTACCATGAAATCAGCCATCAACCGAAATTACCAGTTTCCTCCATCACATCCCTAAGAGAGAATGCTGTGTGTCCTGACACACTCAAGACAACCATCCGTGATCGGACCGATGCACAGCTTGTCAGAGGTCATATGGAAGACCTCTTCTGGATTCCCGTGGCTTTTCCATTCCACAGGCTGAGCCAGTTCCTGTGGCTCCCGCAGCCTCCTCTTAGAATTCTTCCCTTTCAGTTAGCCAGTCAAAAGAGTTACCATTTACCTTCCCTCCCTGGCCTCCTTACCTTCTCATCCACCAAAGGGAAGGTGCAATTTCTTGGGTATTGGAAGGGTCGTCTCCCTGTGAGGTGCATTAGGGCAGCTGTGGCCACTGCGTGGGGGCCCCCTGGTGCCTGGAGCAGTGTGATTCTGACACTGACTACCTGGTGTCACGTCAGATTTCCCAGGTTAAGGGCATTACCCTCAGTTCAGGCACCAGCCATAAGCTCTAAGGTTCCCAGTCCATCCTCACTCTGACCAGGTGGCTCCAAATTCAGGGGGTTCTCTCTACCCCTTCAGGTTCAATAATTTGCTGGAATAACTCACAGGACTCGGGAAATTGCTCTACTTACTATTACTGTTTTATTATAAAGGCTACAAACCAGCCAAAAGAAGAGACGCAGAAGGTGAGGTTTGGGGGCATCCTAAACATGTCCCAAGGATGTGTCACCCTCTCACCTTAGTAGGTGAGACCTTAGTGCATCACCAACCAGGGAAGCTCACTCCAGCTTTGCTGCCCAGAGTTTTATTGGGATTTCGTTATGTAGGCTGGATTGATTGAATCTAGTCATATGATCAATAATCCAGTCTGCAGTCCCCTCACATCCCCCGAGGTCAGGCTGATATTATGTTGCTCAAAGCCGCAACCCTCTAATCACATGGTTGGTCTCCCCAGCATGGCCAGCCCCCATCCTGAAACTGCCTACAGGCCACCATGAGTCGCCTTCTTAGCCTCAACTAATGTGTGGTCCAGGGAGCCCCCATGAAGCACAGAGGCAGTCCAGTATCACTTGGGAAATGGTAAGCACTTGAAGGCTCCCTCCTAAGAATCTAGAACAAAAATCAGCCAAATGTTTTACCATTTCATACCCGGGTGAGGTTGGGCTCATCTCGCGGCAAGTGCTGAATGAGGGGCTCCCGGCCAACTTTGGGCATGGTAGCAAGTCCTGAGGCCCCTTGCCTTTCCATATGGTACTTGGGTGCCGTCACCTTGTTTAAAAGCACCGTGTTGGAGGGCAAAGGCTGAAATTGGATGGCATATTCCCTAGATTAAGGTTTGTTTTTCCAGTAAGCGCTGAAAAATTTGACCTGATCTGACCATCTGCTCAGTTTCCCTTTGACCAGCGGCATCATTTCAGCAGATGGCCAGCCAGTCGGTGGCCTTGGTCGGCCACCAGATCCATAAGCTTTCGTGCTTGAGCTCCCATTTTCAGATGGCGACTGTCAGAGGGGTCCCTGGCAGGGGCGATGTCCAGCTCTCGCCTTCCGGGGGGCTGGGAGGACGAACGGGATATGCACAGCAGTGCTGAGCACAGTGCCTCCCACAGAGGAGCCCCTCAGGAGTGGCGGCAGCTGGTCGCTCCTCCTGCTGTTCTGGGCCTTGATACTTGGTGTTGCTTCCGGTTCCCTGCCTGTCACCTGGGATACTGCATTGTCTGTCAGATGCTCAAATACCTGACCCAGGATACAAGAACATAGATTTTGCAGCTGTCTGGGCCCACAGGCTGGCTCTTGCCCTGTATAGAGTACACACTAGCCCTTGGCACCTTGCCCGCATCCACCTGAATGCCGTTGCATATTCTTGGGCCAGTCAGAAGAGCCGGGGCAGGTCATTGCAGCGAGTGCGAGCCCAGCGGACGGCTCGAGGCAGGGAGGGAGGGAGGCCCAGGTCCTGCTCTGACTCTCCACGAGCCCTGTCTCGGCCCTCAGCTCTGCCATCCATGCCTGGTTGGCAGCACAGAAACAGATGGTTCCATTTATTTCTAAACAAGCCTCTCTGGAGGAGAAATTTGCACCAACAGCCTGTGAAGGGTATCCTTGTAAAAAAGAAAAAATACCTGTGAAAGTAAAAATGAGCATCTCACCCTTTACATGAGCCCCCCCTGGCGACTTGATCCAACCCTTCATTTGCTGCAAACCCTGTGCTTCTAGAGGGAAGCAGAGCCAACTGTTGGCAAGGAGCACGCAGTCTTATTGAGGAGGGGCAGGGTTGAGGAGGAGGTAATGGGAGGAGGCAGGAGCTGTATGCCAGGCACCTCCCATACAGTGCACTTGTCAGCTAATTTTCACAGTCCACATCCTTTCTGCCTCTGGACCTTTGTACAGCCCGTGTCCTCTGCCCGGCACATTCTCCCTTTTCTCCCCTCCTCACCCCATCAACTCTGCTGGACACTGGTCTCAACTTCAGCCCAGACACCTCCTCTGAGAAGTCCTCTCTGACCCCAAGGCTGGCTTCGGAGCCCTTCTTAGGGGCTGTCGCAGTTAGCTGTTGCTGCAAGTAAGCCATCCTAAAACTTAGTGACTTAAAACAGCACCATCTGAGAATGATCTCTGGTGGGTCTGCAGATCACTGAGTTCAGCGAGGTGGTTCTCACTCAGAGTCCCTCCTGCCACTGCAGCCAGGTGGTGGCTGGGACTTGAGGGACCTGAGGGTCGGTCGCTCCCAGGTCTGGTGCTTGAGCTGCAATCACAGAGATGTTCAGGGGCTGGGGCTCCGTGGGCAGCCCTTTGTACCTCCGTGTGGTCTCAGCGTGCAGTCTGCCCAGCACAAAGCCTCAAGACAGCCAGCCTCCTTACACAGAGGCCAAGGACCACAGGCACATGTCCTGAGAGAGACCCGAGCAGAAGCCATATCATGTTCCAGTATTGAGCCTCACTTTCCCCATATCCTTTTCTCTGAGGCCTTCACCTCTGGATGACTCTCTGACTCCAGAGTTGCTTCTCAGGGCTGCAGGGATCCAAAGGAAAGCCAATGAGAGCATGAGGACAGAGCCATCCAAGGAGGGCTGCTGGAGGAGGTGGTATTTAGGCTGGGCCTTGAAAGAGGGCTAGGATTTGCATGGGGCAAAGGGAGGAGGCAACACAATAGAACCAGCTGCTGCCAGCCAAGGGGGAGAGGGTAGAGCTGTGAGGAGGCTGCGGGGTGGGGGGTCAGCCAGGACTGTGCCAGGGAAGGGGTGGAGGAAAGAAGTCCGGAGAGTGAGTCCCCATCCGAGGTGTGAAAAGAGTCAAGGGATCTTTGTTCCTCAGGGCTATTTGTCTCTCCTAACTTCTAAGTTAATTTAATTTTTTTAAAGATTTTATTTATTTGAGAGAGAGAGAGCATAAGCAGGGGGAGTGGGAGAGGGAGAAGCAGACTCCCCACCGAGCAGGGAGCCCAACACGGGGCTCCATCCCAGGACCCCGAGATCATGACCGACTTCTAAGTTAATTTTAGTCATAATGGTCAATAATGAGCATTTGCATCCTGACACAGTTGCCGTGAGGTCACCATCCATGATCCGCATATTTCACATCTCGTCACATGTCATTTTGGAAGACCTCTTCTGGATTCCCGTGGCTTTTCCATTCCACAGGCTGAGCCAGTTCCTGTGGCTCCCGCAGCCTCCTCTTAGAATTCTTCCCTTTCAGTTAGCCAGTCAAAAGAGTTACCATTTACCTTCCCTCCCTGGCCTCCTTACCTTCTCATCCACCAAAGGGAAGATGCAATTTCTTGGGTATTGGAAGGGTTGTCTCCCTGTGAGGTGCGTTAGGGCAGCCGTGGCCACTGCGTGGGGGCCCCCTGGTGCCTGGAGCAGCTCGAGTCTGACACTGACTACCTGGCATTAGGTCAAGCTTCCCTAGGCTCGGGCACCTACTACTAGACTTTTTTTTTTTCTTTTTAAGATTTTGTTTATTTATTTGAGAGAGAGAGAGCATGAGCATGGGGAGGGGCAGAGGCAGAGGGAGAAGCCGACTCCCCGCTGAGCAGGGAGCTGGATGCAGGGTTCAGTCCCAGGACCCTGGAATCATGACCTGAGCCGAAGGCAGACGCTCAACCGACTGAGCCACCTAGGTGCCCTTAGACTGCTCTTATTATAAATATATGGTGCATGTATGCACATCATCTCATTAGAATTATGCATAGCGTTATTACAATGATTCCCACTGTGCTGAGGAAGCCATGCCCAGGACCGCTTAGCTAGTAAGAGGTGGATCCAGAGCTAGAACCCAGTTTTTCTGATGGTGGGATCTTGGCTCCTTCTGCATCTTGCTACCATTGGAGGTGTTTTTTCAAGGAGCCTGGCACTACCATTGTTTCATCTGTCCATTCATTCATTTACCCGGCGCCTCCTCCGTGCTTGATAGGCTTGTGAAGCTCTAGCAGGTGTTGGAGCATCTCCGAGTTACAGTCAGAGGGAATGTGTGAGCGCTCGAGACTTTGCCTGCAGAACATCTGTCCCTGGAGAACTTTGCTCCCTCGTCCCTCCAACCTCAGGGCAGTGTAATCTGTGACATAAATCCAAAGGCTGTTCATCTTTCTGCAGATGTATTTCTCCTCTATGTCACTACATTTCCATAATCCAACCTTCTTTGCAGGAAGGGAATTCTAGTGTGTTGGGCAGCCTTGAAGAGAAATGCATTTGTCATGAACATGTTTTTCCCTTTATATTAGTTTTTTTTTTTAACTAAACCTGTAAACTTGTGTCATTGGGAATCAGCGGCATTCTCTTGCTACCATCCTGAACAGACGAACATAAAACTGGTCCTGTCATAAGATGCTGTTTGATATTGCAATTTCATTTTTCCTTTTGATTATAAAAAGACATCTTTTTCTATTTCTCTTTCTGATTTGTAGTGATTGTGCAAACAAATGTACCAAGATAAGGAAAAATCCAAATCACTGTGGTGCTCCATGATGGGGATAATGTTGTGCTTTTTAAGGTTATACCTAAAAGAAGTGAAGTGATTTCCGAGGAGACTGAGCACCATTTTCCTCTGCTTATGGAAATCTCTCACAGTCCTCTTTCCGCTTTCCTTTTTCAGGCCCAGCACACCCACGATGCTATCACAGAGGCTGCCCAACTCATGAAGGAGGCTGTCGATGACATCATGGTGACACTGAATGAAGCCGCCAGTGAAGTGGGGCTGGTGGGAGGCATGGTCGACGCCATTGCAGAGGCAATGAGCAAGGTAGACCTGGGCTCCCAGGTGCTCACCTTCACCCCTTGACCCCAATTCCTCCTCGGTTTCTCTCAGATGTGGTCCCTAGGTGCTTTTTCTAAGGAGCGGTCAGCCAAAGCAGATACCAGTGACCCTCCTCTTTTCCTGAGGGTTCCGATCAATGTACACACATCCTATCCTCTGTCCAACATGTTACTCATTCTTGATTCTTCATTCATTACTTTTGGAAGCTACTCTCACCTTGTCTTCCAGTTTTACACAGGGGAAAAATAATGGAGATGGAGAAAGTATCATTGGTTCCTTCACTTATAAAATGGAAATAGGTATTTACCTCCCTTGTTTACCTCCTAGAGTTGTCGTGGGAAACAAGAAGGGATTCCCAAGAGCTGGTCTTCGGAATGGCTACTTTGGAATCGTGGGGAGCACATTCCTAGGCTCTGCCCCATCCCCGATGAGTTGAAATCTCTATGGAGTTGAGCCAAGGAATCTCTGGATTTGTTTTTTTAAGACTTTATTTATTTGACAGAGAGCACAAGCAGGGGGAGCGTCAGGCAGAGGGAGAGGGAGAAGCAGACTCCCCACTGAGCAGGGAGCCCGATGCTGGGACTCAATCCCAGGACCCCAGGATCATGACCTGAGCTGAAAGCAGACGCTTAACAGACTGAGCCATCCTGGCGTCCCAGGAATCTCTGGATCTTTTAAATCTCCCCATGGTTTTGGTAACCAGGTGCAGAAACCACTTAAGTAGTATGTATGAAAGCCCGTAGTGAGCTCTTGGAGGCAACGGGCGTAGAAGAGAACGTGACAATCATTTCTCCTCTAGTGAGTCCTTGGTTGAGTTGGATCAGTAGGGAAGTGTGACTGGAGAGTGTCTCCTGCTCTTTCCTCAAGGAGTCCTTCGCTAGTCATGTCAGTTTGATAGTCGTTAAAATTAACAATTGTTCATCAACATCTGATTTTCATTCTGTGATAACATAGCCAAGAATTTTAGATTTTGTCCGTGTTTTGAAACGTCCATTGTCAGATTGTGAATACGTTATTATGGTTTTTCAGGGTAATAAGTGGTCTTTAATTGCTAATTTAGAGAAGACTGGTTGGTTCGTATCTCCATAAAGAGGTGATAGCCTGAAACTATAATTAGGATAATTCCCCTTAAACATTCATTAGGCAGTCATTACCAGACTGAGAGAGTCACAAGCCGGGCGGGGATGCCGGGACTGCTTTAGAGACCCCAGACGTGCCTTGTCAGATCACTCTGGTAATTTCTGCTGTGGGCTTCTCGTGCCTCAAATATGGACAGTTTGGCAGAAAGTGAGTGAAATGCCCCCTCTTTCTAAAGCCTTTGGGGAAGTCTCCATGGGTGTGTTTGGTTTTCAGGACATCCAAACACCCGAGCTTTGAAAGGAAGCCATGTTTGTACCAAGGATATTAAATAATGGCGCTCCAGTTTTCTCAATACAAATTAGAAATTCAAATGATAACCTTTTTCTTCCTAGGAGAAGGTATTTTTCCAAATGACTCTAACAATAGGGAAGAGTTCCATAAATCTCTGGAATATGGAAGTCAGATTCTTGAAGCCTTTTTTTGATAGCCACTGAGCCTTGCATATCTAGATGGATTTTCAGTAAAGAAAGCAGCTCTTGTACTGTCTGATGTCAGTGGCTTGGCCGCTGCTTTCCCACTCAGCCCAGGACGCTCTTGCCTCTTTTGGAAGGGCTGGGAGAGAAGTCTGGCGTTACCTGATAGCAATAGTTAGGAATTGCTAGCCACAGGAACCACAGAAGCCAGGAACAAAGGGTTCTTTCCTCCATTCTGCAGAGTATACAGTCGGGGTTTTATTGGTACCCCTAAACTCCCGTCTACCCAGACCTGACACCCAAGGTTCTACCCAGGGCCTCTTCCGCATTCTCCCCTTGTTCAGCCTACCCCAGCCTGCCCATTGCTGCGCACTTTGTATTAAGGGATATTCCAGGGTCTTTGAGCCCCTAAGCAGGAAAGGGTTAGAAAAAGGGCGTTTTCTGAGTTTCAGTTCTTTCGTTACAACATTGATGTACTGTCAGCATTGTTGTCTGAAATTCTCAAAGGCATTGAGTGACTGGCAGAAAAAAATGAGTGTACCCAAAGTTGAGTCTAACTTGGATGTAATTTGTGCCACTTTTGGTGCTTCTGCTGTGGAGGTTCTTCCTGGAATTCTGTGTCTGAGTACCAGAAGGTTTGGGAATTGATAGGTTAATATGAAGTAATCAGGTTTGGGTGACCTTGGACAAAGCACTCAAGCTCTCTGAACCTTGGTTTCCCTATTCAATGAGGTTAGTGGTTCTCAGTCTTGGGGATTTTGTGACCCACTACCTTTTCTTTGTTTGCTTTTTTGTTTGGGTTGTTTGGTATTGGTGGTGGTGATGGTTTTTTTGTTCTTTCTGACCAGGGGAGGAGGTTAAAGAAACAAGCCTACTCTCTGCATCACTACTATTTCATACAAGAAAGGTCATGTTAACATTCCCCCTCAAAAAGAATAGGAAGGCTATAATCTCAGAACAAAAGAAAGTTCTTTGAACTAAAGAAATTTGAGATCCATCCAAAAAAATTGACCACTTTGTTCTTCCCTTTCTCATTGTCTTCGGACTGGCAGGTTATATTCTAAGCTGCCCTCCAGCTCCAGCTCCTGGTGTGTTTGCAGTTAGGCCATAGTTCATATGAAGTCTCCCGGCACATTGCTGGACCCAGTCAGTTTACACCAAGTGAATGAGTCCAAAACTCAGTCCTCATTTGACCAGCAGGACCCCCATAGTGTGATGGAGATAATTGGCAGCAGCTATATCCCTGATAAAGAAACCCAGAAAAATCTAACCTGGAGTCTGTGTTGATGCTTTGATGGAAATTACATTCCCAAACTGTGCAGCCACATCACACATAGGCTGCAAGGAGATGTTCCTTCGGTTCATATTGTAGTTAGCGCCAGCTTGTGACATGGAGCTCTTATTGAAGACTCCATCTAACATTTCCTAAGTGCCCTCTTGGCCCCTAGTCTCTGCCCCGACTGCAAACTATCTGGCAGAGATCTGCCAGGAAGATCTTCTCAAATATGTTATTGTGTATCCCAGATCCCACCATTTTCCTCATGATTTCAAGGTTCTTCATCGGACAGCTCAGCTTCATTCCCACTGCTCTCAACAGCCCCCTCTTGTGTTCACTGTACTCACTCTTCCTGTATTCATTTCTCCTTATTTTGTCTCCTCACCTGGAATACCATTCAGCAGTCAATGGTGACAGTAGTGATAATGATGATGGTGAAGGTGTCGCCTTTTTCTTCATCATGGTCATCATTGACATTATCATCATTTTCTTCATCATCCTGGTCATCATCTCCTCTTCTTTCACGTAGCTCTTGGCCAGGTATGGTCTCAGTTGATGTGTACTCCAACCTTCCGATGCTAAGAAGTTTCCAGTGAAGGACCTGAGACTCAGAGTTTAAGCAACCAGCTTGAGGCCCATTCATAAGCCCTGGAACCAGGCCTCAAATAGAAGTCTTCTGAACCAATATGTCCCCAACCCTTCGAGGGACAGAGCCACTGTCCCACTGGGCCCCAGCTCTTCCCCCAACAGTGATCTCTCCCGTCTCTCAATTCCTATTGCTCTCAGAGTCAGATGAGCCGCAAATTATTCCTAGTGCTTCCAGTTCCTTATCTTCCCCAACTTAGATCAGAAGCGAGGGTTCCAGGGTATAGACCTCTGTGGACTGCACCATTCCTAGGGAAGCCCTTCACGATGTAGATTCCGCCTCCTCTCCCGGTTCATCTTCTGCCATTCTGTGCTCCCCTAGATGTGTCTGGCCCATGCCCACCGCCATATGCTTGAACTCTAATCCACTTCTTGGGACCCCTTCCCTACCTTTTATATGTAGCGGACTCCTCCCCTGGTAAGACCTGGCAGAAATGTCATTCCTCTGGAATGCCCTCTGTCTCCTCTCAGACAAGGCTTGGGGCCCCCTTGCCTGTGTACCCCAAGTGCTGTCTTTGCACCTCTGTTAAAGTCCTTATCACCAAAGCTGGGGGATGCTGTTGCCTCTAAACCAAAGAAATTCTGTGGGTGTCTCCATTTTTCAAAGTTCCCGATTCTAATAAATACAGTGCACACTTCAACTCTCCTCTCCTGACATGTGGGTTCTTTTTCTCTCCTCTGTAGCTGGATGAAGGCACTCCTCCAGAACCAAAGGGAACATTTGTCGATTATCAGACGACTGTGGTTAAATATTCCAAAGCCATTGCGGTGACAGCTCAGGAAATGGTAAGAGGAAAAGAGCTGCCCCACCCACTGTCGGTTGCGCTGGTGTCCACCACTACCACCACCGAGTCTTCAAATCGGGGTCTGTGTGGGACAGAGACTACCCTGTGTTTCTAGTTCCTTCTGGGCCCCAGCTCTGTCCTTTATCTGTGGTCTCTCTGGCTGCCTGTGGCCTAGACACCCCCATCCACTGGAGCTCTTGTTTCATGGAAAAGCTGCAAGAGGGAATTACAGATAATTGAGACTTGGGCATGAGGACAGGGGAGCAGAGGAGGGAGAGAAAATGAGAAGGAAGTTAGAGGTAAGGGGGAAGGAAAAAAAATCCTATTCACCTCGCAAAGGACTTGAGGTGTTTTTATAAAGTTACAGTACAAGAGAAGACATGTGGGGTGGAATAGAGATTGTCTAATGGAATCAAGTTACAGTCCTTGGACAGAGAGATATGCCAGTCTTTCAGGCAAAATGAAATGGTTATATAAAGACAATTTCCCTGACAACAGAAGGCATGTAACTTTTGGAGGTAATTTTCAATTTTTCTTTTTTTTTTTTTGCTAAGATGTATTGCCATCAGAATTGTATTACATGCATCTTTAGATAAAAACGGCATTGAGAGACAGAGAATGCTATCCTGATAGATTAAAAAGTTGCACAAAAGATGACAAAGGGTGTCCTCACAGAATAAATAGGGGTATGTCGTAAGAAATTTCCTCTTAACCTTCGAAGGCTCAGATGACACGGAATAAAATTTGGGAAGATGCCCCTCTGCTGCTGCCACACGAGGCTAGTTGAGAGTTGAAGCGGCCCCCTGGCTGGAGGGACCACACTGAGCCGTGGCACCATTCCTGCCCCCACCCCAGGCCGGCACCTCGGGGTGATTCTGTCATGTAGTCGTGTGTCCACTAGAGGTTGAGCTTGGACCACAAAGGCTCCCTGGCCCCTGCTCTTTCTTAGAAACTCAGTGATTGTGCCAGGTTTGCTGTTGCTTAAAAGGACTTGGGCCAGGAAGGGGAATAGCAGCAGTGCCCATCTCAGGGACTAAAAGAGCTGGAGTCAGACCCCAGCTGGTTCTGCTCCGGGGGAGTCCGGGGCAGGGCGCAGGTCCGATCAGGCAGCCCCACAGTGCCAAGTGCTCTGAGCAGGGAGCACAGCGCCGCAGGAGGTGAAAATATTTGGAGTGGCCTCCTCGTGTTTCTGGAGTATCTCCTAGGCTAGATTCTCAGCAGGCCCATCTTAAGTCTTGATGCCCATGCTCTTCAGGAGCCCAGCCGGGGACTGCACGGCTGCTGCTAGGTTAGCTGGCCTGGGTCCTGAGTGGGCAAGGGTCCTGCTTCGCCATGTCAGGTTGCCCCAGAATCGCTGTGTTCTGCGTGGCAGGACTCAAACGAAGCAGCGCTAGGCGCAGCCTCCCTCTCTCGGGGTTCACTGTGGGTTCCTTGGGAACCACACCTACACCTGAAAGCCTGTGACATTTCCTGATAAACGTGCCTTAGACGACTACATGTTCCCATCCAGCCTCTGTGGATATGGAGCCATTTAAAGCATTTTTTTTAAGCCCTTTAAAGTCAAGGTCTTCTAATGCCACCAAGAGAGAGAAGAGGTGCGGCAGGAGGGATCCTCTTACTCAGGAGGGACAAGGACACCTTTCTGGGCGGCAGTTAAAACTACTGTTCAGAGCACTAAGAGGCGTTTTGTCGGAGGAAAAAGAAAATCTAGAAACTAGTGTGTTAGCTAGGTAGGATAAATTTAGGTAAGTTTTTCTATGATGCAGGCAGAAAATACTGAATATCCTAATAAGGAAAAGGCAGAGCTCAACCATTTAGGCTACAGTGGACTCTTAACCAAATTTGTGGCTGAACCCTTGTTATCCTTTGGCACAAATTGATTATAAATGTGTATTCTCTTTGAATATCTTCCTCCCAGATATTGGGCTCACCCATCACTTCTCAGTCATGATTTCCCTAACAGCCCTATCCTCATGCCCTCTTGCCCGGGTGGGACCTGCTTCTGGGTTCCCAGAGACCAGGTCAGCAGCAGAATGTGACCAGGGATGGGCACTGCCTGAGGCCCATACCCCCTGCATTCCCCAAGGGAAATCTCATGGTGACCCGCGGGGCCGGGCCGGCTGGGGCTGCCATGCTCACCTCCCAGAGTGGGCCGTGAGGGCCTGCCCAGCCTGAGCCTAGCATGTCGCCCACTGGCCCCGCCAGGACCTGCTGGCCTGAGAGGGGCCCTGGCCTGTTGTGCACGTCGCAGCATGGGCTTCGCTTGAATTGCCCTCTCCAGCCCCAAATGCAAGTCCAGAGCTTAAAAGTGAATGAAACCCTTTGGCTTCCAGTGGTATTAACACATGGTTCTCATGCTTTTTTCCGTGTGTGTGTGTGTGTATGTGTGTGTGTGTGTGTGTGTGTGTGTGTGTGTGTCTTGCTTGTTTTCTTTTTCCAGATGACTAAGTCGGTTACTAACCCGGAGGAGTTGGGAGGACTGGCTTCACAAATGACCAGTGACTATGGGCACCTGGCTCTCCAGGGCCAGATGGCAGCAGCCACGGCGGAGCCAGAGGAGGTCTGCCACCATAAGCCCCTGTTCTCAGATGCACATGCACACTGGTTACCCACTCCTGGGGGGTTCTTGATAGCTTAGCTCCCCCTAGAAGTTTCCGGCCTGATAAGTTCCCACCGCTGTCCCGCCAGCCCCCCAGGTACAGACCCGGTGGCCCCGGGCTGTGCTCAGAGCCCACTGTCCTTTCTGAGGCCCGCAGATGGAGAGCTGGGTCCACCTGGGGAAGGGGGCTTCCAGGCAGACGCCCTCCGTTGAGACTGTCCGGCCAGGTCACCTGTCTCCCAGCCCATTGCCCGGCTCCCAGAGCGCAACACACACTGCCATCTTCCTCTTGCTTAGTTCATCCTCCTTGGGGATTTTCCTGTTCTCCAAAGGCTCCCAGCAGTATTGGAAGAGCCAAGTATGGGAGTTAACTGCCCCGATCTGAGAAAGGGCTGGGTAGCCTACTTTTGTGACACAAAGTCTTACCCAACTATTGTTGGTAACTTTCTACGAACCGTCCCCCATATCTTCTGTGGACTCCTCTTCATTACCTACCTGTCTTCCCTAAACTCGCTTTCCTTAGTGGTGAAACACAGACTTTGCCTCAGAATGCCTACACCTGTAAGAGTCTTAATTTGGCCAAAGTTTGGTCCCAGAGGCCCCTTTCTAAGAGCCCCCTTTCCTGTCTGCTACACCTGAGTAATCTAGTGATCCCCTGGGAAGCAAGCGGGCCGGCTGGAGTGGCGCATGCCCGATCACACCCATGCCAATGCTAGCACAAACAAGGTGCCCTGTGCCCAGCTACCGCATGGCTCCTTAGAGACACAGAGCTCCGTCTGGAATAAAGAATAGTGGAGTAGATTGCAGGGACGCTGGGGAGATGAAGGTGACTGCATTCTGTGACATTCAGCGGGCCATGTATTAAGCACAAATCCTGTTGATGATATTCCTAAATGAAGCGGGCTGTCAGGGGGGACGGCTGTGACCGGTCTTCCCTTCTCCTTGCAGTGACAGTCCGTGTCCCCAGGCCCCTTAGCGCCGGGTCTGCCAGGAGTCCATTCGAAGCACGTCTTCACAAAGACTCCCAGAGATGATGCAGAAATGACCCAAAACAAAATCCCTTGCTAACATATGTCATAACAACGCATGTAAACAGGAGTTTCATATGTATGCACTTGCATACATATATATCTAGCATGGGATGACGTAGGTTTCTAACAGTGCCTGCACTTTGAGATTTTAGTATGGTTGAGTATTTAGGCTGCAGCATGAAGAATTCTGTTTGTAATGAGTCTGTGAAGTCACTACCCAGAAAGAAAAATCATCAGAACCCACCCACCCCACCCCACCCCACCCCACCCTGCCCCGGCCCCAATCAGGATTCTGTGTAATGTTGAATTTCCTCAACAAGCCTAAGGGAACTTATGTTACAGGAAGGAACAATCTGGACAAAAGGAAGAGTGTTAGGCTTTGCGGGATGGAAAAACAAAGAGGCTGTGGGGAGGGTTTGGATCTCTGTTTCCAGAAATCTTTAAAAAATGGAATCTAGATCCATCAGGTCAGTTCAGACGTTGACTGGCCTGAGTTACTGAGTGAAGAGCCCATGATCTGTGGAGACTTTTCCACATCTGAGTTCTTAGAGCTCCCCAGCCCACGTGTGAAACAAGTAGATTTTCTCCCCGCAACCCAGACCGTGAAGCAAAATACAAAATAATGTCAGAGCAGCCAGGAAAGGAAAGGTATCGCTGAAAGCCCCACACGAGATTACTTTAGTCCCTGGCCCCGTGTCTGTAGCAGCTGACATTTTCATTAAGGTTCTCCCTTTACACCATTGCATCTTGAGTTCTATTTTACATTCCAGACACAAGAGCACTGTGACCTGGAGCAAAAAGGGGCAGAGAGAATATACAATTACCAGTGGCTTGCTAAGGAAAATTCTTTGTGTGCATTTGCCAGACAGATATTTAGGGGAAAACTGAGAAGGTCGGGGAGATCCCTAAAGCAATGTAGTTTTTTTATTCCAAGACTGTGGAATTAGTTTTCTCGCCAAGAGGGCCCCACATCACAGCATGTGAAAGTATTTCTATCGAGGGCAAGGAAGAAGCTGCTCCCTCGCTCCAGTCCTGCAGGCTGCCGTGCCGAGTCAGCGTTTTGGGCTTTTCCAGATTGTGACAACTACAGAAGCCCAAGGTCTGCCCTCTGAACACCAAGCAGGAGCTTTATCTGCTGCTTTTTTCAGGGAAAACTCAAACTCCCGTTAACACCACTGTGAAAACTCCTTTTTTTCAGGAAAGTCAAAACCCTTAGGCCACTTCCCAATCAAAGATCCCTGTTCTCTTTTTAAAAAAAAAAGAAGGAAATGGAGATCCTGTGAGCCACCAGTGCTAAATATAAATGCGGGGGGTGGGGGGAGATCTAGTGACTACGGCTTTGTCTCCGAGGGGACTCTGCCGTGACCACGTGTAATACTGCGTGTCTTCAAAGCTGGTAGGAACATTTGTCGCGAGCCCATGGCAAGAACCACAGCCTTTTCCCAAACATGAGATGGGTGTCTACGGTGGAGTTCTCTAAAACTTTCCGCTCCGAGACACACTTTCTGTAGGTGGAAAGTGATGCCCTGTTTCTGTTCTGTGCTCATGATTCTTTCCCTTCCATGTTTTTTGGGTTTTTTTTTCTTTTTAAGGAGAAACTGTAAAGCCTGTCAGCCAACATCCACTATTGCCTTTCAGCATTCGCAGGCTCTCCCAGGCGAATGATATTTGACCTGGTTTTAGATGTGATTGTTTTGAAAGCCTGAGAAAAATGTGTACATTTTCTTTAGTTTTAGGCAGTAAAGAAGATCAGTATTTCTGAGACCCCCTCCAAGTGAAATTTGATCCAAAACTTCATCAAGGCCAGACTTCCAATTTCCCCCAGGACGTAAAAGCAGGAGACAATGGCCATTTGGGCAGGAAGGGAATTGAGGGTTTTTCTTGACGTTCGAGTCATGCTTTACTGCAGTCGCCAATTTAAAACCCCAAGTTGAATGTCTGAGCAACATTCCTTTATAATACGCACTGGTTGGTGGTTAAGTCAGATCACCCTCGGGGCTGGACAGATTTGCTGAGAAATTTAGTGTTACTTTGAGAAGTTAGCCTTTTTAAAGCCCTTATCTTTTTGAATACAGTCTTAAAAATGCATTCCCTCTCTCAGATGTTCCTCCAGCAGTACAGAATGTTCTGGGAAATTGCAGTAAGAGTGTGTTGTTTCTGTTGTCCCCTTTAAGTGCCTGCCCTAGCTGTCCCAGGTACCCGTGGGAAAGAATAGTCAGAGAGATGTTCATCAAGTCCACACCACAGATCAGATCCATGCTGGGGGCTGTCCCATGTACCCTCACAACTCCACAATCCTTGGTTCTTCCCCATTTCACAGGTTAGCAAACTGAGGCTCAGGGAACTTAGTTAAATGGTCCAAGAGCACACAGCTACAAAGAGTCAGTGTGAAAGCCGCTTGAAATAACTTTTTGGAATAAGTGAAGTTTCAAGTAAGTAAAGAAGTAAACATGGCAACGGCAGGATTCAAACCCAGGGCATCACAGCCTTTACTCCTTCCCCCTCACCAACCTACCCCTTGTCACAGCGTTCATGTGGCATTTCCTACCTTGAGATGTGTTCACACATACCTTTCATTTGCTCCATCAGCCCTGGGTAGTAGGGCAGGTTCTGTCCCATTTCGCAGGTGAGGGAACAAAGGCCCAGGAGGTTAGCTGGCTCACCCAGGGGGTTGATGGCCAGGGAGGGGCTGGGCCAGAAGCAGAGCCTGTGGGCTTTCCTGCTACCCGTGCTGCCCACGGGGGTGAAGAGCTGAGGGCAGGCCTGGGGCTGGCTTCTTGGATCCCTCCCCTTCCTATTGCATTCAGCCCTCTTAGCCTGTGAAAACAAGTGAAGCCTATTTCAACATGGCCTTCATGATACCCATCCTTCCTCATGCTGTCCAACTAGGACTATGCAGCCAAGCATATAGGAGGATTGCGTGGCCAAACCTCAGGGTGGCCTCCGGGCACCAAGAAGGTAATCATGTGACCTGGCACAGACCTGTGGCCAGGACCAAGCCCTGGGTTGGCCAAGAACCCCAAGGACTCTGTATAACTCTTGCCTTATCTTCGGCTTATCCCTTTGCTCTCTGGTGCTAGTCTTTGTTGGTGCTTCCTACCTGGAGTCTCCTCCCTAATGACCACTGTCCCAACTCTGCAGTGCGTTTGCAGGATCCTTTGCTACATGCATGGTGTCCCTTCCAACGAAGGGGCTGAGCATCAGGACGTTGGGGCATTTTTCATAGCAGGGCCTCTCGCGAGGGGGCTGAAGGAGCATGAGAGTGTCATTGAGGATGTGTCATGTCTGCCCGTAGGTTTCAGGCTTGAGTCAGTGGAGGAGTAGGTCCCTTCACCCTCGCACCTCCAGGGCCATTTGGGAGTGACTTAAGAGGCCTGTGCTTGCCCCAGTGCCCACCATTGTGTGGACAGGAAGCTCAGGCGTGGTTCTGAGCAAGGAGCAGAAGTGGGACACCGAGCCTGGTCCTTCCTAGCACAGGGGTTTCCCACCTTACTCTTCTGAGCCCTGGGAGGCACTTTGCAAGTTCTGCACGTTTGACTCAAGGCTCACTTTTTAAACATAATTGAACTATTTTTAAAACTCTTAGGAAAAACGGTGTGTGTTTTTGAGTAAACTCTGGGCCGGGCCAGTGATAACCCACTGGGGGCCGCCAGCACCTTACCGTGGGCCACTGGGTGGTTTCATGCAGACCTCAGGCTGATGCCGCTTCTCCCTGCTAGGGTTCGGGGCCTACAGGAAAACCTGTACGCACATAACAGGATTTTCTCAACACTGCAGCCCAAGCAAAATGCAGAAATGAGGCGGTGGCTGAGGCTGTATCAGGCTCCAGAATCTGACTTTTAAACTTTGATTAACTTAATCTCATTGTTGACTTTTTATTGAGTCAAGGACATAAACTTTAACTCATAAAGGAAGGGTATACTAATAACACATTGTATCAATTTTGCATGTTGAATTTCCAGGAGAGATTTGGTAGGTGGGGGTTGGGGGGTGCAGGGATGGTACCAATGCTAAGTGGGGAAAAAACGAAATTAGTAAACACTGATCTGATGGGTAGAGCGACCTGGGTGCTCATCTGGCTTTGCCAGACACTGGCTGTGTGATCTTGGGCCAATCACATCACTTCTCTGAACCTGCACAGTCTCTTCATTTGTCAACGAGGAGGTTGAACTAGTAAGGTCAGTTTTATTTTGAAATTCTGTTTCTTCTTCCATTTGCCCCCTACCTGGCTCTCCCAGCCGTGCCTGTCACTTAGAGACCTGTGGTCATCCTTGACACAGAGCTCTTGCCTGTGGATTAGCTCTGACCCTCGAGTGTGTAGGGATCAGAAAAGGCTCAAGAGCCAGGATGAGTTTTCAGCTTTCATGGGGCATCCCCCAGCTTCAGCGGGGCCTTGTGTTTAAGCCAGTAGACACGCCCAGCAAACAGCGACATTTTGGGTGTTTCCGCTGGGTGGTTGAACTGGAGTGCCTCTCCCCTCCTCAGTGGTAGACCTGTT
The DNA here is from genome assembly GCF_004348235.1 of Phoca vitulina. Classification (NCBI taxonomy): domain Eukaryota; kingdom Metazoa; phylum Chordata; class Mammalia; order Carnivora; family Phocidae; genus Phoca; species Phoca vitulina. The sequence continues at coordinate 28,828,858 of NW_022589723.1, forward strand.
TGCAGAGCTGCCAGCTTAGAGGATCTTCATGTTGTATTTCACCTGGAGATGGTCCACAGGCAGCCCTCCCTGATTGTGAGGCTTTGGCAGCACCCCCAAAAGAGCCAAAGCTTCACCTTCTGGATCAGGAGAATTTTCCATTAAGTGGATTTTTTTTTTTAAGATTTTATTTATTTGACAGAGAGAGGCTGAGAGCACAAGTAGGGGGAGAAGCAGGCTGGGACTCGATCCCAGGAGCCTGGGATCATGACCTGAGCCGAAGACAGACGCTTAACCAACAGAGCCACCCAGGCGCCCCTATTAAATGGATTTTAAATATCCTTTGGGCCTTAAGGGGATAAGGGAATTACTTTTTTCCCTAAAAGCATGATGTGTTTCAATAATAGAGTTAACATTTGCAGCCCCCTTCACTACCCCAATCTCCCCCTGCCTTGAACTACTCGACTAGGACAGTGCTGGAAGATAGCACCCCGGTGGTCCAGATCTCCCAGCTTTTACTCAGGATACCTGAGATCTTAGTAGTTGTTCTTGGTAGATGCTGGAAGGAGAAGCCACAGCTTCTTGCTATCATGGAGTCTTGGAAATAACACTTATTAACTAAAGCTTAAGGTGTTTTGCTTTTAGTTGCTTACCTGGGCTGGAGGACAGATTGTTTATGGCAGCTGTATTGATCAGACCAAAATGAAAATTGATGTGAAACAGCCAGAGGAATGCAAACTTCGGGAGGTAGAATTTATTAGGCCTTAAAGAGACAGCTGACAGCCTGTCCATCATGGAGCTCATTTGGGTTCTTTTAGGCAAAGTACCTTTTATAATCACATAAGTCAGAGGTCATTAAAAGAATGTGTGCCTGCTGAGCCTTTAGCTCTAAAAATGTACCTTTTTAAGGAAACCACAACCTGGCCGGATAGAAAGGAAGCCTGGGCCCAGCAAGGTGGCTCTCACCGCAGGACACAGCTGAGGAAGGGGGTGTTCTGCTTATAAACATACCAATTTTGCAGGAACCTGAATGCTTTATGCTTCTTACCAAAACTATATATTTTGAACTTATAATTACTCTCTAGAGCTGCCGTGCAGAATAAATGAAAGTAAATGCAATCCCTTCTCAGGAGAGGCCCCGACACACAGCAGGAGCTCAATAAATGCATGAATGACTAATAATTACCGCCCCCCCCCCCCCCAGAGTTCTTCTAACTAACATTTCCGTCAGGTGGCTAGGGATGCAAGTAAACAGTACACCAGAAAAGGTAACAAATATCAAAAAGGCATTAGGCTAAGATGATGAGACACAGGCTTGCTTCCTGGGGACTGTGGGCATTTTACAGGCTCTAAAAAGGGAAGTAAAATCAACCAAATTCCATACTCCACCAAGCACAGACTCCTAACAGCAGTGGAATTTTCCTAGCCAGGCTCCCATAGGATGTAGAAGAAATTTTCCACGTAGGGGAGCCCTCGATGGCAGAATCCATCATGCCTCTCCTTCCCCACCCCGGGCTTGCCTCCACAGATCGGCTTCCAGATTCGCACTCGCGTGCAGGACCTGGGCCATGGCTGCATCTTCCTGGTGCAGAAGGCGGGGGCCCTCCAGGTGTGCCCCACAGACAGCTACACCAAGAGGGAGCTCATCGAGTGTGCCCGCGCAGTCACAGAGAAGGTAAGGAGCAGCCCTCGGGCCCCACGCAGCCACAGTAATCCACACTGGCCCTCAGTGGCCCACTGTGACCAGGGATATCAGCAGGAAGCTAAGCCAAAGACGATCCAGTCAGGGATTCCCCAGGGATGGGGTGATTCATAGCCCTGAGACATTGAGAGGGACTGTCCCTCGGAAGTCAGGGCCCCCGCGGTGCACTTTGTTGATGGGCTTTCCTACAGACAGACGGGACAGACCATAGCAAAGTCACATGAGCACCAGGAGCCCCTCCCTGCAACCCCTTTTGACACTCATCCCCTGGGCTTCCTTCTCCGGGAGGCTCCCAGGTGCTGGGCACTGGGAAGGGCCTAAAGCTCTCTTTGTGTGACCTCTTTCCTCCCAGAAGAGACCGTGAAGTGGGGAAGCGTTGAGCACCCCACCCGAAGTGGCCCAGCACCGTGGTCGAGAGAGCAGGAGCCCGTCGGAGGTGGAGAGAATCCTATACGTAGCATAGTGCGTGGGGCTCTGGGGTCTCAGCGAAGTGACCTCCCCCTCCCGAGCCTGCAGAATGAGCCCAGGGAAAGACAATGCCGGGCCCGTAGGGTTGGGAAACTGGAATGCGGTGGTGTGTGTAGAAGTGCTTGGTGCAGGGCCAAACACACGGTTCACCGTGGCCGACATCCTGGCCGTGGCTGTCTGTAAGCCGTCCTCCGACGCTCTTCTCCCACAGGGTTCCCTGCTGGACAAAGCCCGTCCTCAGCATCCCTTCATTCCCGGCACTCCCTTACACCCCCCACAGGATACTCGTCTCCTGCCTGGCTTGTTTCTCCAAGTCCTTTTTCAGGACAGCTGTCCTCCAGACCGCTCAAAGTGCAGGCTGAAGCATCGGTGCTTTGCTGGCTTTTCCCCTCCCTTCACTCGGGTCCCCAGGACATAGAGCTGTGCCCTGTTTAGAAGCTGGCAACAGGACTTGGGCGGGCGGGGGACCCCTCACCTGGCAGCTGCCGCTGCAGAGGCCACTCTGTACCTGGCCCCGTGCCGAGGCCGAGCGACGTCTGGCCGTCTCCTGCAGCCCACAGGCCTGCCCAGGCCTCCTTGGACTCCACGGGATGAGGCAATCCATCTCTGAGCTGGAGGAAGGCATTCTCCCTCCTTTCAAAGCCCTTCCTTGTTGTCGAAGTTACTCTGGCCAAGTTCCCCTGTCGAAGACCTTGGAACTGGCACCTGAAGGAGGGAAGGCGGGGGTCCAAGCTGCATGATGGCCAGTGGGGCCAAGCAACATGACCTTGCTGAGCTGTTCTCCGTCTCTCTGCTTTTCCCGGCAGAGGTGTCCCTTAGGACACCTGGAGGAGGCTCAAAAGCAGGGAATCGGCTGTTCAGACTAAACTAGCCTTTTCGGTGCTTTCTTGCTCCATGTTCCTGCCTTGCCCTCTCTACCTGGTGTGTCTTTCTCACGTGGCTTGGTTGTGTCTGTAACTTCCCACCAGCCGTGAGCCCTTGACTTGCTCACCTTTGTGTCCTCATCCCCTAGGGACTAGTAGCCACTCAATAAACTGCTGACTTGTGCACCTTTTGTAGCAGGCGGGACACTGTTTATGGACTCTCTCTCTTTCGGTCTGGCTGAGAGAACGTCCCTCCCAGACTTGGGATTCCTTGTCTTGGCCTTTGTCACCTGTCCTCTGGGAGTTCTTTCCAGAAACTGGATACTTCATTCCCAGGCCAGCTCTGTGCCATCCTGACTTTTCCTGGTGGAACATAGTAGCATTTAACTCCAGGAGGGAGGATCAGGCAAATAAGGAAGAGAAACCAATCCTTGTGGGCTGGTCTTGGGACGTGGCAGGTGCTCAGGAAGTGGGCCCCCCGCCCTGCCTGCTAGGCTGTGTCCACCACCTCTGCTCAGATCTGAGCAGCACAGAAGGAAGAGAGCATACAAACTCTCTGCCCCTCACTGATGCTGTAACTCCTCGGTCCTGGTCAGTGTGTTTTTAAACAATGCATTCACAGAATATTTTCAGACTCTTCTTTGGGTCAGCCATGGTCAAGGATGGTGGGTGTGCGCATAGAGATGAATAGGACAACTCCAGATGGTCTCCAGACTCAAGAGTCTCCAGTTGCTCGCCAGATGCATGCTGTTTTAACCTGTGCTAAATGGGCTGTCCTGGGGGCGGGGACAGCAGCAACTGTGGAATCCTCAGGAGGCACAGCTATGGCTCTGGATGAGGACTTTGAGCTGGCTTTTGCAGGATGAGCCGGTTGGTAGCTGGAGAACAGGGAGGGGGTATTGCAGGCAGGGGGCAGATACACCGCAGGAGGGGCAGGGGATGTTTGGGGAAGTGAGGAGCAGGCTGATGTGGCAAGAATGTGGTGGGAGGCCAGAAAAGTTGAACTGGTTGTGCAAGGAGCTCATCTTCCCTTGACAGCAGGGGAGAATTGTACCCAAGGGTGTGGGGGAGTTAGCTTTGTGTTGTAGGAAAGTGTCTCTAGGAACAGTGGGGGTGTTCTGGAGGGGGTGATGGGTGGCAGCAAAGGGTTTCTGGCATGGAAGTCACTGGAGTGAACAGAGCCAACTTGCTGGACTCTCGGGTCACTGGAATTATTACTTAGGGGCAGGTGATAGCGCAAGGGAGCGTTTGGGTGGAGAGGTGACATATGCAGGTACGCTTCGGGCTCTAGCCACAATGGGGTCCACCCTGAAGCATTTCAAATCCAGAGGCAGCCAAGGGCAGGAATGATGAGTGTTAGCAGAAGGCTGTTCTACAGAAAACCTGATCAGAGGGGACAGAAATGGCCACACCTTTCATAGGAGCCTGAACTTGTCTCTGGTCCCAGAAACGTAATCCTATTAAAATTATCTGCTCTCTACTGATGACTTACTATGTGCCATGCTAGAGAATAGATATGCATCCCCCCCCTTGTTCCTCCCAACAACCCTGATAGGCAAGAAATAATATCCCCATTTTACAGATGAGGAAACTAAGGTTGAACAGTTGCCCAAAGTCGTTTAGCCAGCAAATGATAATGCTGGTACTCAGCCTGAGATGTTGACACCAAAACATGTGTTAACCCACCAGCTGCATTGAGTCCCAGAGAGAAGATTCACTGTTCTTGTTTTTTACTTTTTCCCCTGGTTTTGAGATATAATTGATACACAGTACTGCAGAAGTTGAGCGTGTACAGCATGATGGTTTGTCTTTCATGTATTATATATAAAGCGATTACCACAATAAGTTTGGTGAACATCCATCATCTCGTGTAGATACAAAATAAATATACTTGTTTCTGGTGATGAGAACTCTTAAGATCTACTCTTAACACTGCTGCGCGATATATACAACAGTCAGTTGTAGTCATCATGTTGAACACTATCTCCCTAGTACTTAACTTATTTTGTAACTGGAAGTTTGTGCCTTTGAAGCATGTTTGTTCAATCCACACCTTCCCTCCCACCAGAAAACTGCTCCCTTTTGCTATAAGGTTGGTTGGCTGGGCTTTGTTTTGTTTTGTTTTTAATTTTTATTTGATGCATTCAAACAAACAAAAAAGTTCAGCCATTTCTCCTAACTCCCGTCCCCCGCCTCTGGCAACTACCAGTCTGTTTTCCGTATCTACCAGCTTGGGTTTTTTGTTTTAGGTTCCACGTATAAAAGAGATCATATGGCATTTTTTTCTCTGACTGACTTCACTTAGCAAAATGCACTCGAGGTCTATCCATGTTGTCACAAATGGCAAAATTTCATTCTTCTTAGGGCTGAATAATATCCTACTGGATAATATATACCATATTTTCTTTACCCATTCATCCATCTGTGGACATTTTGGTTGCTTCCATAGATTAGCTGTTGTAAATAATGATGCAGTGAACGTAGAGGTACTATCTTTTTGAGTTAGAATTTGTTTTCTTCAGGTAAGTATCCAGACCTGCATTTGCTGGATCCTATGGTAGTTCTGTTGGTAGTTTTTTGAGGAACCCCCATATTGTTTCCACAGGGGCTGCGCCAATTTACATTCCCACCGACAGGGCACCAGGTTGCCTTTTCCCTGCATCTTTGCCAATACATGTTATTGCTCGTCTTGATGATCTCAATGCCAGCAGGTGTGAGATGATATCTCACTGTGGTTTTGATTTGCATTTTCTTAATATTTAATGATAATGAGCATCTTTTCATGTACTTGTTGTCCATCTGTTTGTCTTCTTTGGAAAAATGTCTATTCAGCTCTTCTGCCCATTTTTAATTGGGTTGTTTTTTTGCCATTGAGTTGTATGTATGCTTTATATATTTTTGATGTTAAGCCCTTAGCAGATATATGATTTGCAAATATTTTCTTTAATCAGTAAGTTGCTTTTTTCATTTTGCTGATGGTTTCCTTTGTTGTGCAGAAACTTTTTAGTTTCACATAGTCCCACTTGTTCATTCTTGCTTTTGTTGGCTTTTGTTTTGGGTGTCAGATTCTAAAAATCATCACCAAGACCTATGTCAGGGAGGTTACTGCCTATGTTTTCTTCTAGGAGTTTTATGGTTTCAGGTCTTACATTCAAGTCTTTAATCCATTTTAAAGTTTTTGTGTTTATTTTTTGTATATACTGTAATTTTTGTGTATACTGTAAGGCAGTGGTCCAGTTTCATTTTTTTTTTTTTTTTTTGCATGTAGCTGTCCAATTTTCCCAACACCATTTGTTCAAGTGACTGTCCTTTCTCCATTGTATGTTCATGACTCCTTTGTCATAAATTAATTGACTGTATATGCTTGGGTTTATTTCTGGGCTCTCTGTTCCATTGATCCATGTATCTGTTTTTTATGCCAGTATCATACTGTTTTGATTCCTATAGCTTTGTAATATAGTTTTAAGTCAGGGAGCATGAGACCTCCAACTTTGTTCTTTCTCAAGATTGCTGTGGTTACTCAGGATCTTTTGTGGTTCTATAGAAATTTTAGGATTGTTTGTTGTATTTCTGTGAAAAATGTCATTGGAATTTTGATAGAGATTGTGTTGGATCTGTAGAAAGCTTTTGGTAGTATGGACATCTTAACAATATTGATTCTTCCAGTCTGTGAGCATGGAATATCTTTCCATTTATTTGTGTTTTCTTCAACTTCTTTTTTTAACGTCTTGTAGTTTTCCATATACAGGTCTCTCACCCCCTTGGTTAAATGTATTCCTAGGTATTTTATTCTTTTTGATGCAGTTGTATAAATGGGATTATTTTTTTAATTTCTCTGATAGTTCAGTATTAGCTTATAGAAACACAAAAGACTTCTGTGTGTTGATTTTGTATCCCTCAACTCTACTGAATTCATGGATTAGGGCCTGACAGTTTTTGATGGAGTCTTTAGGGTTTTCTGTATACAGTATGTCATCTGCAAATAGTGGAGGTTTTACTTCTTCCTTTCCAACTTGGATGCCTTTTATTTCTTTTAATTGCTGGATTGCTTTGGCTAGGGCTTCCAATACTCTGTTGAATAAAAGTGGCAAGGGTGGGGAATCTTTGTCTTATTCCTGATCTTAGAGGAAAAGCTCTGAGCTTTCACCGTTGAGTATGATGTTAGCTGTGGGTTTGTCATATGTAGCCTTTATTATGTTGAGATACGTTCCCTCCGTACCCACTTTGTTGAAAGTTTTTATTATCAATGGGTGTTGAATTTTGTCAAATGCTTTTTCTGTATCTATTGAGATGATCATAAGATTTTTATCCTTTATTGGTGTATCACATTGGCTGATCTGTGGGTGTTGAATCATCCTTGCATTCCTGGAGTAAATCCCACTTGATGATGGTGTATGATCCTTCTAATGTATTGTCGAATTCAGTGCCCTAATATTTTGTTGAGGATTTTTGTACTATGTTCATCAGGCGTGTTGGCCTGTAATTTTCTTTTCTTGTGGCACCCTTGTCTGGTTTTGGTATCAGGGTAATTTTGGCTTTATAAATGAGTTTGGAAGAATTCCATCCTTTCCTATTTTTTGAGTGGGTTTTTTTTTTTTCAGTGATACTTGAGTCTGAAAATCTTTGGGTTACATTTTCTCCATTTCCCCATTCGCCCTGACATCCCCTGTCTGCCTACAGGTGTCCTTGGTGCTATCAGCTCTGCAGGCTGGGAACAAGGGGACCCAGGCATGCATCACAGCCGCCACCGCTGTGTCTGGGATTATAGCCGACCTGGACACCACCATCATGTTTGCGACTGCGGGGACCCTGAATTCGGAGAACAACGAGACCTTTGCAGACCACAGGTATGGGGGTGGAGGTCATCCTGGGGGCTCCTGGATGGGGAGAGATTTAGCCTGGCCTGATGGACTTGGGAGACTCTGCCCAGGAGCCAGAAATGCGGTTAAGCATTTTGATTTCAATAAGATGCTCAAGGGGAGAAAGTGAACCACATAATCAAAACAAGCCCTATTTGCCAACTGTAAACACATAGTCATGTTCCAGCTTTGTGCCTTTGGCAGCCTCAATCCAGCCTGCTCTGGCAGAGGACAGCTTTTTGATCTTCTACTTTCCAAGCTAGAGAGATGTGCCTCTGATTTGCTCCCAGCCCCAGCGGGAGTGGGAGTGGCCAGGACAGGCCCATTTAGCTATGACATAAAGGAGAGTGGGGCTCTGAGCCGGCTGTCTGTCCCACGCTGGCTCCTCAGGCCCTGCTCCTGGAGGCTGGTGCTGGGGTCTCCATCTGCCACTGGAGAGTCCTCCCCCATAGCCTTGCCGCATGCCCAGTACCTTTCTTCCTCTCTCTTTAGTCCCAGAACTGGGCTAGGGAGGAGATTACCAATGCTGTCACCCACTCCACGATGCAGCCCTGTGGGTTCTGATGACCTTGCAGCTCCCTGTAGCTGTGAAGTATTTAGGGGGAACCACAGGAAAGAAGCTGACCTCTCACTGAGCTACAGGGTTGGGGAAAGAGGGCCAAACTGGTGGGCCTGAATCTTTCACTGAAGTTTACTATTAATCGACTCCGTGGATACCGGGCTGACTCTCCTCTTCCCGTTTTCCTACATAAGACAGTGAGCACCCCGATAAGGAAGGGGAAATCCATCATCTCTGTTCTTTAAAGCCCTTTAACAAAAAAATCCCTTAGGAAGGGTTTCTTTGCTTCCTAACTACCAGTAGCCAAGCTCTGCCCTTTGTCCCTCTCCCCGCTTTCTCAGGGAGAACATTCTGAAGACAGCCAAGGCCTTGGTGGAAGACACGAAGCTGCTGGTGTCGGGGGCTGCGTCCACGCCAGACAAGCTGGCCCAGGCAGCGCAGTCGTCAGCGGCCACCATCACACAGCTTGCTGAGGTGGTCAAGCTGGGGGCCGCCAGCCTGGGCTCTGATGACCCCGAGACACAGGTACCGGTGGGGGTGGGGGTGCATCCGCAGTTTGGGGTCTGGCGGGAGAGTGGCGCACACGGTGGTGGCGGCTCTGGGGGTAGAGATGACTGGTGAACAGTTGAGCACAGTGAGCATTTGGATATAAGAGCGAGGGAGCGGGCTAGGAGGGACTCTACGTCACAGGTGAGATCAGCGAGTGGACGGTGGCTCCCTGGAGGGAGAGCGGGCTTGGCCGGGAGGTGAATTCAGGTGAGTTCAGTGCTGGAGAGAACACAGGTAGAACTAGAGAGGGGGCATAAGCCTGCACGGGTATGGGGGTATGGATTCAGGGGTTGTTGCTGTATAGACGGTGACTGCAACCACAGGAGAGGGAGAGCATGGGGCAAGAGGAGAAGGAGGGTTCAAGGCAGAGCTGAGGAAGCCACCATTTAAGACCATAGTAAGGAGACAGAGATGCCTAGGGAGATGGAGAAGCAACAGCAACGGGTAGGAGGAAAGCCAGGGCTCCTGATGTTAAGAGTGGGGGAGTGTTTCAACCCACCAGAGACACGGCTGAGTTGTCAAGAAAATGAAGGTCTGAGAGCTGGCCACTGGTCCTCGTACCGTGGAGGCCAGTGGCCACCCCAGCAGGGGCTCTTGGTGGGGAGTGGCCAGGTGAGGGTAAAGAGAGGAAGCCAGTGTGTATAGACAGCACTTGAGAGGGGGAGGGGAGAGAGGAGCTGGGGCTAGGGTAGGGCTCTGTGCTCCTATAACTCTGCTTTGGATTTAACCATGTCACTGATGTTACCTGCCTGCTCCTTCATCCTCAGCCTGGACCCCCAGCTTCTCAGGGACAGCACCCACAGTTTATTGATCTTTGGAAGCTAAGCACCCAGCGCAGCACAGTGGATGTTCCACAAATATGTACTCAGCTGTTACCGAACATAGAGCCAGCCAGGGCCACCAGTAACAGACTCTCCCCATTCCCAAGGGCAGAACCTAAAACCCATCTGCTCTGTCTATCCAGGCACCGTCAGATGGCACACACCTCAGTTTTTACTGCTTAAACCACACTCCATTAACTCGTCTCTGGCCCATGGGACAAAACTGGATAGGAAGCTGCCTACCATCCAGTGCCCAGGCTGACGACAGTTACTGTTGTGGTTCACACAAGGCCACCAGCTTTGCTCCCGTGTGGCCATGACCCTCCTCTGCCCGACATCCTCCAGTGGAGCAGAGCTCCATGAGGAAACGTTCCACGTGTGGCCATTTTACTCCTCCTGCCCGATTTCTCTCTGATAACATCCAAGCTCAGATTGGCTGCCCTCTGGAATTCGAAGCATTCACACAAATCCCTGCCTGTGGTATTGTTCTTACCCCCATGGAGGAAGGCAAAGCTTGAAAACGCTCAGTGGGGTTGGAATCCACTCTCTCTGAGCCTGACGCCACTTGAGGAAAAGTGAACAGGCCGAGGAGGGTTTAAATCTTTGAACACAGAGAAGTGTATCAAATTGTTTAGAGTCTCGACGCCCAAATGGTCTAGATGTCCACTAGAGCTTCTAGTGAGACTTCTAGTGGAAAATACCCCTCACAAAAACGTGCCTACTCGCCAGCCAGTTCCTAGTGACCAGGGACGGGACCGTGCACGCTGGGTGTTGGCAGCAACCTCTGCTTGCTGTCCCTTGCTCTCCACTCGCTGCTATGATGGCCAGAAGCAGGCAGTGTGAGTTCCTTACCCGTCGGCCCTTCCTCAGGAGCCCCGTCACGCCCTGACCTGCCCTGTGGTTTCAGAGGTTCCCTGCGCCCTGGGGGTGAGAAGGCACAGGACAGAGCTGGAGAGGGTGGGAGGGGCAGAGGCGAAGTGTCACTGTGCTCTTAGCCGTCAGGGACACGAGTTTCTGATGGGTTTTTACGTACGTTATGCGGTCACCCTCGCAGCCTTGCAGTGAGGTAGGGCTGGTGCTGCTAATGCCATTTGTAAGTGAGGAGCCAGAGCCCTAGAGCGTAAGCGAGTGTGAAGGTTAAGACCATGACCCTTGGGATCACGCTGACTAGCGTGTGAATCCCAGGCCCTGGGGGTGTGGACGGGAGCATCGTAGTTACCACTTGGAATGGCAGTGGCGAGGATGAAGCAAGGTCATGGGTGGCATGCGTGGCTCAGCACCTGGAACACTGCGCTCAGTAAAGGGAAACTCACTGTTACCAAAGTAGGAGTTAAGACTTAAATGTAAGGCAGGTCTTGTCATGTCATTCTGAAGTATGGCTGGGGCTTCAGACCCCAGGTCCAGCACCTGTAAAGATGGCCTGTGGTCTCTGCTCAATGATAAGAATGGAGATACCGTATTCTTTCCCGTGTTATTAGGGTGTGTACCTGTCCATTCGGTCATTCCGTGAGTATTTCCTGAGAGCCCGTGACGTGCCAGACCCTGTTCTGAGTGCAAAACACAACAGGCAGAAGTGCAGGCTGGCTGTCCTCGAGCTTACCTCCACTTCGGGGAAGAAGACCGTAGTTCCACATACTGATAAGTGCTATAAAGAAAACAGGACACGCTGATGGAATTTCAGGTTGGGGGTGGTCGGGAAAGGTCTCTGAGGGCCTGACATGTGAGCTGAGACCTGACTGATGAGAAGAGCCAGGTTCCAGGCAGAGAGAGGAACAAGAGCAGAGGCCCTGAAGTAGGAATGAGTGGGATTTGCCTTGGGGAAGAAAGACAGACCCATCTGCCTGTCGCATGTTAAGTAGGTCACAGAATCCTAGGAACCAAAGCCAGAGATGCCGGTGGGCTGCTGCAGAGGTCTTGCAGGCCAGGGTGTGAGGCTAGCATTTGGTTCTCCATGGTTTTGGTTACCAGTTCAGGGTGCCTGTGAGTGGTGTTGGCTCTCAGAGGTCTGCTTCGCTGCCTGCATCCTTTCCTAGGTGACTTGTCATCAGAGCTGCCAGCCAGAGGTGTTTGAACATGCTGAGCACACATGGGGTGTGTGTTCTGGCTCAGCGGCAGTGTCCGTTGGGGACACTCCTCCATCAGCATCTTCAGGGGTGGCTCCTGGAGAATCTGCCTTGCTGCAGGCTTGAGAGCTGCAGAGATAGAGACCTGCCTCCCAGATGCCTGCACCTGGCCCCCAGGCTGTGTGCTCTTGGTGAGACCAGCAGGTGACTGCTGGGGCTACTCACCTGGGCTCTCTGCTTTCTTTCAGGTGGTGTTGATCAATGCCATCAAAGACGTGGCCAAGGCCCTTTCAGATCTGATCGGCGCTACCAAGGGAGCTGCCAGCAAGCCTGCTGATGACCCCTCCATGTACCAGCTCAAGGGGGCTGCCAAGGTAGAGTGGGGCCCCAAGTCAGGGGCAGGTGTGGAGGGAGAGTTATATAGTGAGAGAAACAAGAATAATGGGAGCGTATGCATCTGAGCTCCTTCCTCACTTCGCAGTGGTTTTGCTCATGGCATCAGATCTGGAACTAAAAGGAGCGGGAAGTGGACCTCAGTGTGCTCCTCACTTTCTCTCGGCCTCTCCTTCCTGTGCAGGTGATGGTGACCAATGTCACCTCCCTCCTCAAGACTGTAAAGGCGGTGGAGGACGAGGCCACCCGGGGCACACGGGCGCTTGAGGCCACAATTGAGTACATGAAACAGGAGCTCACGGTAAGGAGCCAGCAGTCACCTCCCTCGGGCACCCCTGTGCAAGAGCTGACCCCAAAACACTTCTCTGAGATCTGTAGCAGGAAGAGGTTTTACCTAGAGCACCTGAGCTAGGGCGGCCCGCTCACCTACCTGCTGGTAGCTTTGTATCCTTGAGGCCCCGTGCATAACTGACCATATCAGAGTTTGGCTACAGTTGATTTGTAATTAAGAAATTAATTAAAATGTATCATGTAGGACTATTCAGGTTTAATTCCACTAAAATCGGAGCATGAAACAAAAGCATTACAGAAGATTCCTGGCTAAGGGAGAACTCCATGTGGCTGTTTGCTCTCACCTTGAACTTAAATGGTGTGTCTGCAGCACAGAGTGACACACAGCACCTCTTGATTCCCATTGTTGTCAGCAACAGCTCACATCGCTGCACACGTACAGATTCTGGTGTTTGAGGTTCCCTAGCAGAGAAACCTGGATGCCTTTACCTGAGACACTTCCCTTTAAAATTCAGCGTCCTTCTGTTGGCGATCCTTGTGATCTCAGAGAGATTGCCCGTGTGTTCTTTCTTGCCTTGTTCCAGCGTCGTAGAGTGAGGGTGTCCTGGTGCCTGTGATCTGGATACTGTCCCTGTTCTTTTGATCCCGTGATGGTTATGGATTGACTCATCCTAATCCCTAGAAATAAAAATATGCTGAAAATGAGTGGTTTCAAACGAAGATTTCTTTCTCAGAGGAGGTCTGATCATAGATTCAAGTTCTCTTTCGGGGCGGGGAGTGGGGGTCCTGCCTTTGCTGCCAGTTATTCTGCATCTATAGAGGGTCACCTAGGAAGGCTGAAAGCCCCTGTGGATCAGCAATAGAAACCAGCAGTTCTTTTGGGCTTTGGTGATGGAGCCTTGGCTTCTCTTGTCCTGTTTTTAATGAAACCAGTCTTGGTCGGCGTTATACTTGGTTCTCACACAAAGAAGAACCTAAAAATTGTAGGCCGTGTCTTTAAGCCCTGCTGCCTGACGCTTACCTGCCTACATTGGCTAGATGTTTCCTATCGAAAGTCTGGCCCCACATTCTGGGAGGTGTGGGTGGGGCTAGTGGTGGCAGTAGAGGAGATTGGAAATTCAGAGCTCTCCTGGAAAGTTACACATGGTCAACCTCCGTATACCAGTGTGGTCTGGCATTGACTCGGGTTGTGTGTTTCTGTGGACATAGGAAGTTTCCAAAGGAACATGTGCCACATGGGCCACATTATTGTGAAGGGCTCCATACAGGTGGCATCCGTTCCACGAAGCATTCAGCTTAACTGTAGCTGCCCATCCTTTCTAGGGGGGTGGTCTAGGGGGGTGGTCATGTTTGATGCTGCTTAACCCATGGCAGGGATGCTGGCTTGGGTTCTCCCCTTTGCCCCAGGAGAAACTACCTGACTGAAACGTGGTTGCCTAGGGCTGAAGACAGAGTGGCCCCCAACTGGTCCAGGAGTCCTCCTTGTGGGGGGACAGCTGCACATTGAACATGCAGCCCTGGCACCAGTCACTCATGTTAGAGAGACAAGACAGATGGGCTTGAAGCAGAAATGGCTGCCTTGATTGACAGGTGGAATTTTAAAGTGGGATATTCACTTACCATGGTTAATTTATTTCAGCTTCTCTAGAGGGGTGTGTGTGTGTATGTGTGTATGTGTGTGTGTGTGTGTGTAGTTTTAAATAATTCACAGTGTCACTGTGGCGCATTCGACATGAACGCCTCCACACAATTATGCAGTTATATTTGTAAGACAGCCTAAGAATAGAAGAAACCGAACGCTCCATTTCCCTCAGCCCCACACCCTCTTAGAGAGAGAGAGGTGAGTCACAGGGATGTATCCGGGGTCCATCCTGTGCAAGAACTGGCATCAGAACTGTGGAGTTTCCGGGAGCTGCTGAAGCACCGGTGGGGAGGGTCAAGAACGGGAAGCCACCCGACCACCTGCCCAGGAGAGTTTACAAGTACCCGGTGTCTGTCTGTGCAGACGAACGCGTTAATGCCGTGGACGTGTCTCCCTCACCCTCATCGTCTCGTGACCATGAGTCCTTGAGTACAGGTGTGCAAGGCTGATCTGTGCTAGATTCTTGAAAGCAAGAATAATATTACTCAAATTAAATTTCTAATTTCCTGCCATTTGACGGTTTCTTCCTGCGGCTGGCTCCGTTCTCAGACAGTGAGCGGTAGCCCGATCGGAAAAGAATAAATTATTTTTATCCTGCCTTTTTTTGGTTGCTGTTGTTGTCTTTTTTTTCACCTGTTGTATTTCTTAACTTCCAGGTGTTCCAGTCCAAAGAGGTACCTGAAAAGACCTCATCACCTGAAGAATCGATAAGGATGACGAAAGGCATCACCATGGCGACAGCCAAAGCCGTGGCCGCAGGGAACTCTTGCAGACAGGAGGACGTGATCGCCACCGCCAACCTGAGCCGGAAAGCCGTGTCCGATATGCTGACGGCTTGTAAGGTAAAGGCCTTGGCGTTGTTTTGGGCGGATCGGTAATGCTCGGTCGTGATTGAGTTTTTGGGTTAGCCTGGAGAAAGGGAGGGGCCGGCCACATGGAGAAGGGAGCAGCTCGGTACCTTACGCTCGGCAAGTAGACGCGTGGTGGAGGTGTGCACACATCTGCCCAGCAGGGGCGGGGGCGGGGGGATGACTCTCCAGGGTAGTTTTAGGTTTGAGAGGGGATGGCGCTGGTCTGCTGACTATCCCTCCCATGTTTCCTCTTCCTGAGTAGGCAGATTCCTTCTTAGCAAGGGCGTAGGGGAGGCCACTCTGACAGAGGCAGAGGGCCTGTGGCATTTTGTTCCTGGCCCTCTGAACGAAAATTGCATCCCGCTTCTGCCCGACCCCTTTCCTGCCTCTGTAGGTCAGCATTCTGTGCTAGGAGGGGAGCTGCTGTAACTGGGTGAGGACGTGAGTCGGAGGAACAAAACAGAACCTTGGGAAACTGCCTTTTTCCTCTCTGTGCCTAGATGTTTTGCAGAAACTCTTCTGATCCTTGGCTAGACAAGCGGGGTGGCTGTCCTGAGCCCAACCTTGGTGAGGGAGCTGGTGGGACCTGAGTTTTACAAGCTTTATTTCTTTATGTCTAAGGAAAGTGAGTTGTAAGAGCCCCCCACCCCCACTGAGCACCCCACCCCAGACCTTCACCCTTCTGGGGACAGCCATGTCCCAGGGACTCTGGCTTCCGCTCAGTGATGGATTGATTACCCCCGACCATGGTGAGCAGGTGGGGATAAGTCACAGAAGTTACAGAAGCAGCTGGGGTCTGAGGAGACGGGGCCATTCTTAGTGGTGAAGTCAGTTGTGTGGGAGAGCTCGTGCAAGGTCCAACTGATGGCCTCTCAGGGGATCCTCAGGGCAAGTAGGATGGGTTCGAGGTAACTGGGTAGTGGGAGGGTGCGGCAGCCGGCCTGAAGGGATGGGCGTGTGAGGGCAGAGCGTGGGGGGCTGGGGAAAGGGGAAGAGGGTGGCAAGGTGGGAGGGACGCTTTCATGGGGGGCCACATGTGCTGGGCCAGGGAGTTTAGACCCTCCTGAGGCCACGGGTATTTGCAATTAGGATTGCAGTTGGGATCTGCCCTCTCAGAAGTGACAACTCCCAGAGGGGTTACCTCCTCCGTCAGAGAATGATACTTACCTAGCAGGATAGGCCTGAATGCCACCATGGTGTGCATGCAGGGCGCCTCACCGTTGTGGAAGGCTCTCCTGCAGATTCTGTCTTTTGATCCTGGATGGGAAGGGCAAGGGGAGTGATCCCAATTTGACGGATGATGAAACAGGCTTGGCTAGATTACGTGGCATGACCATGGTCACACAGCTCTTTACTCTCAGAACTAGAACTGAAACCAGGTCCTCTGGTTCCATGGCCCATCTGTTTCTGCTGCCCATGGCCTCCCAGCCATTAATGCTTAAGGACACTGAGGTTGATGAGTGACTGGTGCTTTGTCTCCATGTTACAGACATGAAATGAAAAGGGGAAATTAAATGGATTAAGGTGAGAATGGAAGGTAGCTCAGATTTTCAAGTCTGTTTGTAATGCACATAGCCCTGTTCTCAGGGGAGGAGAGCAAGGATCCAAGTACAGGCGCCATTTGCCCAGCGTCTGCTCCTCTCTCTTGTCCTGCCCCCAGATCAGGCCATCCTGACTTGGCAGGACAAAATAACAGCCAGAACTTCATACCTCAAAGCCAGACTTGGATGACAAGAGTCAGTGCTGAGCCCTGAGACTGCTGTTAGGATAGGACTTACTCAGCCGACTTACTGACATTGGCATTTCCTTCGGTCCCCTTCCTTTTGCAGAAAGGAAATGAGGCAGCTTGCCAGAAAGGGCGTGCAATAAGGAATATATAGAAAACCAAGGATACTGAGTGGTGGATTGAAAAGAAACCCTTAGATCCAGGCAGAGGGCCAAGTTGCCCTGTTGGAGCACTGCCTTTGGGGCTGAGCAGGGTGGCTAGGCCAAAAATGAAAGTGCAGTAAGTTACCTACTGGCTCATTTTCTCAGAAAGAGAGGATTACACTAATTCCTCAGGTGGAGAAAGGGCTTCCCTACACCCTAAGTTCATTCTCCTGTCTGTTTCTTGGTCTTACTTTTGTGTGCCTATGTATGTCTGCATTAGATACAATACAATCAACTGTTACAACTGAGTCATATGGCTGTTTCTATGTTGGGATGAGTTATTATAACAGAGTCCTTAATGACCACTAATACTCTGTGAATGAGTATAATCTTACCCTATTATCAGATATTTAGGTTGTCTGCATTTTTTATCTGTACTTTAAACTCTACTGCCATGAACATCTTTGGGCATACCTGTTTTTTCTGTGCTTTGGATAATTTCCTTAGGCAGGACTCCCAGGAGTAGAATTAGTCAGATGGTAGGACATTTGGATTCTTGCCGGATGGCTCTGCCAAAGAGTTCTGTGAAGTTAAAGCCGCCAGCGGTGGGCAAGAGCGCCCACCCTCAGTCCCCACACAAGTCTAAATGGGGGTCTTCCATGCTGCCCACTAGAAGTGACATTTGGTAGCATCATAGCCTGTGTCTTCCCCCCAGACATGGGCTCCGTCCTCACACTTGGAGACAAAGGGGAGCAAGGACGAGTAAAACACAGTCGTGGTTATAGGCGTGCCCATCAGTCCTCAGATGGGCAACACTGAGCTCAGAAAGGATAGATGATGGCCACTCAGATTATCCCCACCCCTTCTGGGATGTGTTGGGGGAGCAGGTGAGGGGCGAGCCCACAGGGGTTCCCACCAGCACTCCCCAATCCTCTTGAGTGGAACAGATAGGAAGGCTAGTCACTAATCCCCTCCACTTTGACTTTTTATCCTAATGTGTGATTCACATGTGTGCTGATTTGTGATTTATTTGCAGTTTTCTCTTTTATATGTTCTGGTAAGCTCCAATTTCTTTCCGAAGAAAGGCTGGGAAGGGTTGCCCGATTTAGCAAATAAAAAATAAGGTTTCTCAAACTTATATTAAAAATTTTGTATTGTCTATTAAAAA
Organism: Phoca vitulina; assembly: GCF_004348235.1. Classification (NCBI taxonomy): domain Eukaryota; kingdom Metazoa; phylum Chordata; class Mammalia; order Carnivora; family Phocidae; genus Phoca; species Phoca vitulina. The sequence continues at coordinate 28,846,935 of NW_022589723.1, forward strand.
TTCAGATGTAACTGGGTTAACTATAATTAATCTGGTAACCCTGTGAATGGGTGTGCCATCTGATATATCAGGAATGAATGAAACTGACAGGTCACAAGTACAAAAAAAAAACACAGGATGCTGTATTAACCACATGACCTTGTTTGGTTATCTCACCATGTATAATGTGAGGTGAGTTAGTTCTGGCCCCTCTGAGGGCAGTGGGGAGCTTACTGTCTAAAGTTTCCCAGGAGCCAGAGGGTTCCACGTGGGAGACACTGTGAGGGCAGGTCAGGCCACAGAGTGAGGACCTGAGTGTGATCAGCCTGTGGACAGAGAGGGGCTTTGGGACCCCTCAGGCTGCTGGAGAAAGGCAGGCAGACCCTGGAACAGTAGATCTTCTGCTGTGAGCCTTAATCATGAATCTTTCCTGGACTTTTTAGTGCATGTGGAATTTCTTACATTTCAGTAAAAGGGGGCAGGGAGAAAGGAAGAAAAGGGGACCTGATTCCTGTGCTTTTGTCTGGCTCCAGGGCACTAAAAAAGGCAAGACACAAACCATTGTCTGAGAACTTACTGTGGAGGAGAACATGGAGGAGGGCCACCTTCTCTATCCAGGGAGTCAGGAAAGGTTTCTGAGGGCGAGGCAGAGGGAATTCCAGAATCGAGGTCTCCTACCTATGGGTGCAGAGCTGCTCTGTGCTACTGGGCAGTTGACCCCCCTCACCCCTTGGCCCATTCACCAACTGGCTCTTCCTGTCTTAAGATGTCAACGTTCCTTTCTCTCTCCAGCAAGCATCCTTCCACCCTGATGTCAGCGAGGAGGTGCGCACCAGAGCCTTGCGGTATGGGACAGAGTGCACCCTCGGCTACCTGGACCTTCTCGAGCACGTCTTGGTGGTGAGGAGGGGCATCGGCTGGGCCAGGGCTGGGGAAGAGCTAAGTCAGATGCAGCCCATGCTTTCCTCGGGAAAATACCTCATAGAGCACTGTGCAGGCTCCCCTTATGCGTCTGGGGCTGGACTGAGCTGGAAAGTGTCCAGCATCGCACTACTCCAGCACACTGAGATAAAAGAAGGGTCTAGAAGAAGTTGTAGTTAGCATCCAGGAGAGCCAAGCTCTCTCTTTACACCAAAGAGGCAAGAATAGCATGTAAGAGGGTGGGACAGGCAAAGCCACCAAAGAAACAGTGTTGGCAGGTCCTGTTAGGAAGAGCCCAGTCCATCCTCCAAGGACAGGGAAGGCTCCAGAAGGAGCCACACCGGGCTCCATGACAAGGAAAAACATCACCAGTGCTGCAGGTGACCTACCAGCCTCTTGTGACTTCCTCCAGTCCTTGAATGAATACCTTAGGCCACACTAAGAATGCTTCCCTTCCTCTGATGTCTGGAAATGCCCACATGGAGCTGGGAAGGAAGGCTGATAGGGAGGATGCCAGTGGGGGGTGAGTGGTCATGGCTAGGGGCACTGTCCACCCAGGAGCCTCAGGCTTGCACTGACAATCCCAGTTCTTAGGGTGGCTTGGCTCCCTGCAGTCCTAAGGGCCAAAACGTGCACATCCGAACAATATATTTGCTGTATGTCTACCTCTGTCAAGTCCCGGAAACTACATTTAGAACATGGGAGGTCTGGGGCAGGCCCTAAGAGAATTTGTCCAGGAGTCAGAGACAACCCCAGAAGAGAATTGATGATGTCCCACATTCCATCACTGTTTTTTCTTCCCAAACCTATTTAAAAAAAAAAAAAAAAATTCAACAAGCCACAGAGAACCGTAAGCCTTTCATCTGTGGAGCACTGAAGTTTTTCATTTTGTCCTTGCACTACCACGTGAGGCTAGCAGGGCAAAGGAAGGATCCAGAGAAGTGTGACCACTTGGTGGAGGTCACCCAGCTACTAGGACAGACCTGGGACCAAATCCCAATTCTTACTATCTCCAGCCCTGTGTTCATTCTAGCATTTCACTGCCACCTTAAAATTAAATTACCTTTGAAGGGAAGGAAAAATAAAATAGGACAAAAACAGAGAGGGAGGCAAACCATGAAAGACTCTTAACTATAGGGAACAACCTGAGGGTTGCTGGAGAGGAGGTGGATGGGGGGATGGGGTAACTGGGTGATGGACTTTAAGGAGGGCACTTGATGTGATGAGCCCTGGGTGTTGTATGCAACTGATGAATCACTAAATTTTTCCCCTTAAACTAATAAGACGCTATATGTTAACTAAATTGAATTTAAATAAAAAAAATTTTTTTAATTAAATTACCTTCTGATATGAAGCATTTTAGGTCTCCTAGGGAGCAGTACTTTTATTCTTCACCCAGGTTAAGCGTGGTCCATGTGAAAGTGTATCTTCTGTGAGAGGAGGCAGTCTGTGGTTACTAACACTGAGTTCCCAAGCCTGAACTCTTGTGAACAGAAAGCAGTGTATTGCGTGAGAACCTGGAAAAGAACATCTTAGCTGGTCAGCGTTCACGGGCATGAGCCTCTCCAACCAAACCCACTTTCTGTGTTAGAACATAGTTCAAGTGTTCCGTCTGTGAGCATGCTCAGCAGGAAAATGAAGCCAACAAGGCCTCCAAAAGGTGTTTTTTCTTTCTTGGTGGGACAGTAGTCTTAGTCACTTAGAACCTTGTTCTATCTGAAAATTAGAAATTACAGCAGAAACAGTGGTAGGCTTAGGTTTAGAAGCTTTGTGTCCAGATCCCAACTCTGCCACATAAGTAGCCACGTGGCCCCTGTCTGATCCGGACTTGAGTTTCCTCAGATGTTAAACAGTGTAAGGAATCAGTGAGGGTGTCGGGAGCCCCGGGCTCTGTGGCTACACTCAATTTGCTGCACACACTTCATTGAAATCTGCCCACACGATGCACATTTCCCGTCTTGCTTTCTGTCTCTCGCCCTTTTTTCTTACTCGTTTGTTGGAAGGGAAGTGATACTGGGATTTTCTTATTCATTCAAATGAGGGGTCCTCGTTTTACCCCTTTCCCCCAGCTCCATTTCTGGGGTGAAGAGTATTTCTTCCAGCTCCTGTGTCTGGATCTGTGCAGCGTTGCTAACTTACCTGGCGCCTGTAGGTCCGGGCCCTGCCCACGCAGCCCTCAGGATGGCGCTGTCCACGTTGGCTCTTGAGCCATTTAACAGGAGTGTCTCCTCAGAGGGGGCCACCTCCAGCTGTGTATCTGGCAAACCCACAAGCCTGGATAAAAAGGAGGCAACAGCCGTTAGGGTGTTCAGTGGAGTGAAGATCTCTCATTTCACTCTCCAGCAACAAGAAAACTTCTATCTGGGAGAGGAGTTCTGCCCTCATGAGGAGGGTCAAGGGCCAGTGTTCAAGAAGTTTCCCCAGCGGGGAAGAAAAGTAGAATCTCCACGGGGTCCTCTCCCCGACCTCAAGCCAACTTTAGACCCTTTGCCGCTATCTGGGAACCAGGTGCCTCATCCACCAAAGCACTTCCTCTCCCCCGACCTCTCCACTCCATGCGCACCTTGTTTGGGCGAGCAGAAGACCCGGCTCCAGGAGGGGTGGGTACGTGGTTGGCCTCTTTGCCCAAGAAGAGGCCAAGGGATCCAGTGCCTCCATGAATGTTAGGGAAGATGTAGGAGCCGTTCCCAGTCCACACATTCAGAGACCCCAGCTTTATGGCCACTTAATTACTATGTCAGGTATCAGCCCTAAGGATCATCATCAGGTTTTTCTCCAACAGAAAGAAGGACACTCGCTGCATGGAAGCTCCACATCGCGTGTGATTGGGGAGGTTTAACTGCGGGGGCCAGGGGTTGGCAAGACGAGGAGCAACCACTCCCTTCTTTTTCTGGGCCTGCCAAGAGCAGTTGCACTTTATAGCAGATGTTCTTCCCTGGTGGCTGCTCATATTAGTTGATTGGTTTTCTGTTATGTATTTTTCCTTGTATTTATTAGAGAAACAGGACTTTTAAGCCTTATGTGTTGTAAACTTGGATGGTGGATGTGTCTGTTAAAAGCCTGTCATCTGAGTTTCTTTTCATCTTTCTATACAGTCATCATCATTGTGACCCTGGTAGAAAGAGAAATGTCCTGTTTCCCCATAGCCGTTTTGAGGTACATGGTATGAAGGTAGCTAGAGCCAAAATGAAATCATGAATAGAAAGAGAAGCTGAATGGCACTGAAAATTTCACAAAACATGCAGGATTTGTCTCATCTTCTGCAAGGATGTTTTTGCCCCTTGATGACATGTGCTGATGGTTCTGACTTCCAGGGAAATACGAATGAATTAGCATCATACATTTATTTGTTCATATACTTATTTTTGTCTCTTTTAAAAAGCTAGTTGTACTCTTTGGAGGTTATTTTCTAAGAAAAATACAACAAGAAAGCAAGCCTTTCCAGGGGATTATCATAACTATAGGAAAAACACAAGTTCGTAACTGAAAATTGCAGAAGCCCTGTGATGGTATTCTTGCACCCGCGCTGTGGACAGTTTTGGTTTTCTTGGGCCTGCAGCTGAGAATAAGGTCATGTCTCACATTGTTAGCCCTAATTCTTCCTCCCAGGCAGACTGGGAAGAAATCTGGGCTAACATGAGGCCAAGAGTAAGGAAGATTGTATGCCCAGGAGCCACAAGACTGCAGAGGCCAGCGCTGGTGGAGAACCCAGCAAGAAATAGGGAAAACGGAGACGCACAAACAGGGAAACTCACGTTCATTTCAGATACTGAGATGAACTATTTGAGGGTGATGAATAAAGAAGCAGTTAAACTAGTGATTTTCACACACACACACACACACACACACATGCACGCCCCATCCTGTTCGCCTCTTCATTCTCTCATCTTCGTGGGAGGACCATGAGTAATAGGATGGCTACAGCATCTCCATTCTACAAAGAAAGTCAACCTAAATCGAAAGTGTAACGCGATATCTTAGGATAGTCCTCTTGGATCTCTTGTAAAGGTGACCTCTTGTTTTAATTGATCAAAGAGAACGAGTAAGATTCCTGGAAGCTGAAGAAAGGCTAGATCATTGTCCGATTCTTACAAAAGGAGAAAGAGAAAAGGTAGAAACTAAGGCTTGGAGACGGTGTCCAGCAATTTTACAGAAATAAATTGAGGTCACTTTCAGGCAGTATCAGGAGGTTCAGGGATCTTCTTTAGTGAGCTGCTTTTCTTAAATTTAGGCACATCAAAATGTGGGGGAAATTATGATGCTTTCGCTTTGTTCAGGTTAAATATCTTAGAGCCAAAGATTCTTAACTTTTTTGGCTGATTTGTATATTTCAGTTTTTACTTTAGAAAAGGCTTAAAAATATGGAAAACCGTATCAATATCCATATGCCCACCATCATTAATTAATTAATTTTGTTAATGTTTTGTCCTATTCGGTTCAGATCCTTATTTTTAAAAAATTTAGATATATCAATAATTTTGTATCAGTTATCAATCCCATTCTCCTTTTTTTCTCTAGGCACAAATAACTATCATAATTTTAGCCTCCTTAGACCCAATGGAGCTGAAAGTCCATTTCCTGCCTCCCACTACCATCATCAAAGAAACAGCAGTGCATGTACACAAAAGTTCCTTAAGCTGTTAAGAGGGTCCCCAGACCCCAGTGCCCAGCTGGATCCTTTAGGAATTGAGAGACCAAATCAACAACCCCTGCTTGGGTAATCCTTTCCTTTGGAGAATCCAGTTAGCCATCAACAAATAATGGGATCCAATTTAGGCAGAGCCCTGTCCCTGCTGCCCAGGGAGCTGCTTTCTGAAGCTTCAGACATGCCCACTTGAGCAGTGTTGGCCTCCCAAGTTTGCCATTTGCTGGTTTGTCCTAGAGGATTTTGCAGGGCAAGGGGCAGCCACATTGCCTCTGCAGTAATCACAGTTCAATATTGCTGCTCAGCCACAATGTGAGATCTTTGACAGGCTTAAAATTACCCTCGTTTCCACTAGCAGAGCTTTAATTTGGTTCTGTCTCTTGTCTGCTATTAGGAATCATGTTGACTTAATGGCAGAATAAAAATAGAACTCCTTTCCTCCTGCCTTATCTGAATCAGATACTTTACCATAGGGCTTGTTCCTTTCTCAGAGCCTGAGTACATGCAGGAGTGGTTCTCTCTCTCTCTCTCTCTCTCTCTCTTCCTCCATCTCTCCTTCAAAGACAGAAGTCTTTAATCACTCCACTTTGATGATGTAAGTGAATTTACCCACCACACCCCTAACTTTTTTCCAGCTTTATTGAAGCGTAACTAACACACAATTAACAGATATTTGAAGTGTGCAGTTTGAATATTGATCTCTGAATACATCTGGGAAAGCATCACCACAATCAAAATAACAAAGGTGTGCATTACTCCTCAGAATTTCTAGGCACCTGCTGATCTTTTTGTTACTATACATTTGGTTGCATTTTCTAGACTTTTATATAAATGGAATGTATAGCATGGACTCCTTTTTGTCTGGCCTCTGTCACTCAGCATCAACATTTTCAGTTCCATCCGTGTTGTTAGATGTATCAATAATTTGTCACATTTTATTGCTAAGTAATATTCCATCAGATGGATATGCCATACTTAATTCTTCACCTAATGATGGACGTTTAGGTTGTTTTCAGACTTTTGATTATTGCAAATAAAGCTGCCAAGATCATTCTCTATGCAAGTCTTTGAACCTATATGTGTTCATTTCTCTTGGACAAATACCTAGATGTGGAATATTTATAAAATAGGGTATGCATTTTTTTTATGTTTTTAGGAAACTTTTTTTTAAAGATTTTATTTATTTATTTGACAGAGAGATAGAGAGCACAAGCAGGGGGAGCAGCAGAGGAAGAGGGACAAGCTGACTCTCCACTGAGCAGGGAGCCCAACGCGGGGCTCCATCCCAGGACCCTGGGATCATGACCTGAGCCGAAGGCAAACGCTTAACCGACTGAGCCACCCAGGCGCCCCATTTAGGAAACTTTTTTAGAGTCGTACTATTTTACATTTCCTCCAGCAGTGTATTAGAGTTCCAATTGCTCCACACCCTTGTCAACACGTGAAATGGTCCATCTTTTTAATTTTAGCCATTCCAGTGGGTGTGTAGTGGTATCTCACTGTAGTTTTAATTTACAATGTTGAGTATCTTTTTTATGCACCTGTTTACCTTCTCTGTCTTTTTTTATGAAGTGCCTGTTCAGATCTTTTGCCTATTTTTTATTTGTCCAATTATGGAACTTGTAGAACTTTTTATTTTCTAGATACAAGTTGTTAGTGTTTTTTTGTTTTTTTGGGTTTTTTTTGAGAGAAAGCATGCACATGCAAGCAGGGTAGGGGAGAGAAGGAGAGAGAGAATCTCAAGCAGGCTTCACGCTCAGCATGGAGCCTGATATGGGACTTGATCCCATGACCCTGACATCATGACCTGCGCCAAAATCAAGAGTCAGACACTTAACTGACTGAGCCACCCAGGTGCCCCTAGGTTTTTGGTTTGTTGTTGTTGTTGTTGTTTTAAATAGTTTCTCTTAGGGTGTGGTTTGCCATGTCATTTTCATGACAATGTCCGGAGAGGGAGGCAAATATGTGTTCTTAGAAAACAGTGCTGCAGAGAGTTGAAACAAAAAGAACAGATAGGACTTGAAAAAACAGAAAAGGAAAACCAAAATATATCTTATATCTCAAATAAACATATAACATGAATTGAATGTTTCTGTTTGCACAGGTTATCACATTATTTGTAGGGTTATATCCCAGTATAAGGGGAGGAAAAATAATTTTCTCCCAACCCTTCTGAGTTCTTGCCTATGTAGTAAGGCAGATTAACAAGAGAAAAACAAATTTATTAACTTGTGTACCTCATGGATACATGGCAGATATCCAGGGGGAAAAATGAGTAACTGTATAGGTGACCTGAGCCACAAGCTTAAATACCATCTTTAGCTCAAGAAAAAAAAAAAGTGTGTAATTGGTTGGGGGGACTAGTGATGGGAGGTTGGTTACCAAGAAAAGCTCAATAAAGTAGGGTAAGGTGGTTATGCAGCTTTAAGTCTGTGCCTTCTCTACTGATAAATTCTCTTGTTATAGAGAATCAACCTTCTCTTCAAGCAGGGAGAGGGAGACACCCTTAACAAATGAACATTTGCTTTATAAATGTAAATTTCCCTTTCAAAAGAGTAATTTATACTCTGTTTTCAGAGCTTCTCCTGTATCTGCTCTTTCTCAAAAAATTAGTTCAAAATAATCCTTATACCAAAGAGGTATATTTTGGGGTGGCACACTCTGCTACCCTTCACCAGCTTCCTGTTGTTCTTTCATTTGCATGCCAGATTGATTCTCTTTATAACAGCTTTATTGAGCTGTAATTGGCATATGACAGACTATGCCCACTTAAGGCATTAAATTAATTGGTTTTTACTGTATTTACAGAGTTATGCACCTATCACAATATATTAGAACATTTCATCACCCCAAAAATCTCATACCCTTAAGTGGTCATTCATTGCCCTTACCCCCACTCCAAGCCCTACACAAACACTAATCTCTTTTCTGCCTCTGTAGATTTGCCTATTCTGGACTTTTCATATAAATCGAATCACATAGTATGTGGTCTTTTGTGACTGGTTCTTTAACTTAGCATAATGTTTTTAAAGTTCTAAAGCATAAACTTCCAAGTTCATGGTTTTTGAAGTTTTTAAGCATAATTTATATTTTTGTCCTCTGAGAATCCTTACAAAATCCAAGATCATTAACATTTTCCTGTGTTTTCTTCTGTACAGTTTTAATTCTTATATTTGGGTTTATACTCCACTTCTAGTTAATTTATGCATATGGTGTGGGGAAAGGGTCAAGGTTCATATTCTTACATATGGCTATCCAATTGTTCCATCACCATTTGTTGAAAAAAAATTATTCTGTCCCCATTGAATTAAAGACATCTTAGCACCTTTAATGAAAATCAGTTGACCATATGTGTGAATCTAGTTCTGGACTCTTTTCTGCTCCATTGATCTACACGTCTGTGTACCAATATCATGATATCTTGATTACCACTACAACTTTATATGAGTCTTAAAATCAATTAGTTTAAGACTTTTAACTTTGTTCTTTTTCAGAATAGTCTTAGGTATTCTATGTGCTTTGCATTTCATATATATTTTAGTATCATCTTTTCAATCTCAAAAAAAAGCTTATTGGAATTTTCACTGGTAGTGTAGGGGAGATTTAGGATAATTGACATCTGAAGAGTCTTCTAATCCATGAACATGGTATATCTCTCCATTTATTTAGGTCTTCTTTAATAATTTCAACAGCGTTTATAGTTTTTAGCATTCAAATCTGTTGTCACATTTAACACTAGGTATTTCATAATTTTTATGCTGTTATAAATGACACTGCTTTTTTAAAATTCCCAATTTTTATTGTTATATATAAAAATATAATTGATTTTTGTATATTGACCTTATAGCCTGTAACCTTGCTATACTCACTTATTAGTTCTAGAAACTTTTTTTTTTTTTACAGATGCCTTAAGATTTTCTACATGGACATTCATTTTACTTACGAACAAAGATTTTTTTACTTCTTTTCAGTCTGTTTGCTATTTATTTTTTTCTTGCCCTATTGCACTGTCCAGGAATTTTAGTACAATACTGATAGGGATGTGAGACCAAACATCCTTACCATATTCTTGATCTTAAGGGGAAAACATTCAGTGCATCATTTACTATGAGTCTCCCCAGCATACCTTTAATATGCGGCTTATTCTTGTTGTCTTGACCACTATGGATAAACCAACTAACCAAAGAACAAGGCTTATGGACCACTTAGCTTTTCAAACTGTGAGCCATAACCATTATTCACTTGGTGGCCTTAGAGCATGCATTGTTTCAGAAAAAAAAAAAATAGTACAAGCCTTTTACAATTAAGTGGTGCCAAATGCCACCATTTGAGTCTAGAGCAGTGGTTCACAACTCATATATAGGTTCACAACTGTATATGAGAATCACATGGGGGACTTTTAAAAATCCTGATGCCCAGGCTCTACATCAGTCCAATTCTATCAATATAGCCCTGATGAGTTATATATTAAATTACATATGAATTTATACAATCTTACCACCACTCTCTAACAAAAGGACTGTTACTATGCCTATTTAATAGGCAATTTACTTAAACTGAGGCTTAGAAAGAAGGTAAGTAACTAGACCAGGGTTTCAAACATAGTTTGACTCTAGAACCTACACTTAACTAAACCCCCTCTGGCTGTTTTAGAAAATAAAAGACACCTAACCCCTTCCCTGCACCTCTCCATGGTTCTATTGTTGTTTTGGAATTGATCCATGAAACCTTCATATTAGGACTTATCCCAATAGTATGTTGTTCTGTTTTTACTCATCCATTCATTTGTTCACTCATTCTTAGGTTTGTACTGAGTGCTTTTTTTTCCCTAAAGATTTTACCTTTAAGTAATCTCTACACCCAACATGGGGCTTGAACCCACAACCCTGAAATCAAGAGTTGCATGCTCCACCAACCGAGACAGCCAGGTACCTTTATATTGAGTTCTTAATATCTGCATAGTGATATGTGTAAGTTCAAGGTTGAGAAAATAAGAGCAGAGCAGCTGAATCCATAGAGCAGTAGCAAATATAAATGTAAAAGATTCCAAGAGGAAGGAGAATGGGGATAGATGCATGTAAAGCGATGCTCAAAAATCTTTGACTAATCAGTTCAAGCATTTAATATAATGTCTTCTATGCACTGGTGTGCCTGGGGCTGGCACAAATATAATCCCATTAACTACCCCAACCCCAGATGTTTTTTTACCAACCTTTTCTTAGAGTTCTCTTTTAGCTCTGGGGTCCAAAAGACATCTTTTCCAGACTCCTTTTTCCATACTCCAGTATGCTACCTGGCCTAGTGAAAAAGGGTATGGGACACCAAGAAGGGAATAACATTTAGTGAATGCCTGTTGTATTCCAGGCATCGTGCAGGATGCTTCTCATGTGTTATTCCATTTGATCTTTATGCCGGTCCTGAGGGATAGGCATTACCCCAGTTTTACAGATGAGAAAACAGGTTCTGAGGGGTTCAGTAATCTGCCTGATGTCATAAACCAGGAGCAAGTGAAGCCAGGTGTGATCACAGGTTTGTCCAGTTTCAAGGCCCAGGCTCTGTCCCTGGCTCAGAGGCTTCAAAATTGTCCATAGACAGCAATTGCACTTTCCTCCTGAATGTTTTAGCATTTCTAAATCTGAAGGTTACCACTGTGAAACATGGCAAAGAGATACAAGAAAAAGAATGTTGGAAGAAGACTTTCAAAATTAGGAAGGAGCAAGATGGTTTCAGTCAGAATATAAATTTGTGGTGAAGGTCTCATCCCATTTCTTAGTTCCATTCTTGAGTGATTCGAGAAGAAATCTTCACAGGATATCCTATAAATTGGAGTGGGCATTGGATATCCAGTATCTTTTTTTAATACCATAAGAAAACAAAAAGCAAAGAAGAAGTTTAAAAAAACCTTTGAACTAGTTTGAAAGAAGGAAAATCCTCAGGACCTCTCCCAGGAGAGCTTGCAGTCAAAACCCTGGAGATGGATTGTTCCTTCAGGAACAGCCCTCTGATCAGTTGGCAGTTACTCTCTTGGGGACTTTGTCTCTAAGGTCCAACTGGAGTCACCTATTTTTTCTGGTCCCACATTTGTTTTGTCACAAGTACCAGCTACTTGTAACCTCAGTCTTTCATGTTCACTCGGATTGTTTTTTTTTTTTTTTTAAAGATTTTATTTATTTATTTGAGAGAGAGAGAATGAGAAAGGGCACATGAGAGGGAGGAGGGTCAGAGGGAGAGACAGACTCACTGCCGAGCAGGGAGCCTGATGCGGGACTCGATCCAGGGACTCCAGGATCATGACCTGAGCCGAAGGCAGTCGCTTAACCAACTGAGCCACCCAGGCGCCCCACTTGGATTGTTCTTACACTGGGGGTAATTTTTGTGTACATATGTTTTGTGTACAAATGAAAGTGCAAATAAAGGACGAGTAAGGACCTCATGTCACTTATGATCTTAGGGAAATGTGTCAAAAGGGACCTTAAAGAAACTCCTGGTTCCCAACTTTTCATTTCTCACGTGAGGAAACTGAAGGCCAGTGAGCCTTACGTGTTTTCCCCCAAGTTCCGAAGTCACTTGGCGACAGAGTTGCAACTTAAAACCAGGATGTCCGACTCTGTGTCCACCAGTAAGAGTGTGCTTTCTGTCACAATGGCTACCATCTTTCATATGCGTTTGTCTTCATCCGTAGATTCTTCAGAAACCAAGCCCGGAACTCAAGCACCAGCTGGCTGCTTTCTCCAAGCGTGTCGCCGGCGCCGTGACTGAGCTCATCCAGGCCGCGGAAGCCATGAAAGGTAGGCTGCATTCTCTCATGTGGAGCAAGTACAGCGAACTGAGTACAGTCTCAGTACAGCGAACTGTACTCATACTGCACAGCCAACCCAGGCCCTTTCTTGGCAAATGCAGTCAGAAGGAATACAGTGAGGTACTTTTTTTTTTTTTTTTAAGCAAATGGGAATAGAGTTAGATTTTCAAAGTAATATCCTCCCAAAGCAAGGCTTTTTTCCAGTCTTTGCATTAAGTACTTCTTCTTAAATGGTATAGTCCATCTGGAACTGCTCACTTCTCTGAAGGGTGTCGCCATTTATTTTTATCTGCAGTTTCCTTCATCAGAATATTTATCCTCATTCAGATAACACACTTCATGTTTAGGAAATGATGCCCTCTGGGTACATTGTTTGCACACCCCTTCACGGTAACATTAGAAGCAGTCACCTCACCAGAGAAATTCAGTTTCCCTTCGTTTGAGTTGAGGTGAATGGCTGTTCTCCAGGAGTCCCAAGAGAAGAGAATGGCAAATCTGTGTGGTCAGCAGAGTCTCAAGTCTCTTGAAAATAGTTACTCGCGTTCATGAGGTTTAAGTGAGAAGTTAGAGTGAGGCTCGAGCTGGCCTTGGACCATGAGATCCTGATTTTTGAAGCTATCATTGATGACCACTCCTGTGCTAGGGCTGTGTACATAACTGACTTAGAAAAACAGGAGCAGACAGGAGCTCCCCTGCACCCAGCTGATCTCTGTGAGAGCTAGAGAGAAGATCCCTTAGCACCATACAGCTAGTAGGCTTCTGGAGCTTCCCTGCATGTCACTCCAGATACTGTTCGTAACGAAGCCAGTGCCCTGCAGTCACAGCTACCAAGAATGACCCTCTTTGGACTGATTTTAGGAACAGAGTGGGTGGATCCAGAAGACCCAACCGTCATTGCAGAAACAGAATTACTGGGGGCCGCAGCATCCATTGAGGCTGCCGCTAAGAAGTTAGAGCAACTGAAGCCAAGAGCAAAACCAAAAGTGAGTGTCCGTGTGTGGCTGCTTGTCTCATGTCACTGGGTCTTCCTGTGGATGGCTGTGAAATGGAGCTCGGTGTGCCACAGGAAGCTTTATCTCCTTCCCTGTGGTTAGACTCGCAAGCGGCAAACTTGTTCTCCCAGCCCGGCACCTTTTCACAGGGTATGGAAAAAAACTCACGGGTAGATCCTTCAGGTTAACCACCCAGAAAAATACCTTTGGGTATCCAGAGGAAGAACCCGGGCATTTACAATCTGAGTTTAGTTCTGTTCTCTATAAAGCAGGTGTTGGATACTTATTATGGAAAATCCCTGTCCCTGAATGTGATATCGTCACCCTCCAATTGTCTGGTTTCCATAATGTAATGCAAATAGCAATGCTGGGTCTCTCCTTTTCTTAAAATTACAATAGAGAGGACAATGTGGACCTCAAAAATGGATCCAGTGACAGACTTTCTCAATATATGCTGGAGGCTGTGGTGGGCTGGTATGTTTCCTCCATCTGTGTTTGTCATCTAGATAAATGTTTAAAACCTAAGATCATGAGTAGATATTAGAAACAGCCATTTAAAGAAATATTTTAAGATTGGGCAGTAGAGAGAACAATTATTACATAAAAGGACGGGGAGCTAGTGCTGTCCAGGGGCAAAGCCCAACCCTGTTAAGCTCTTACCTGTCCCTCCCCCAGCCCCATGGCTATCTTCAGTCCAAAGATGGCCAAACTAGAGGAGGTCGCTGCAGGTACCTATGGCCTCACTTCCCTTCCAAGAACCCAAATACATTAGGAAGTAAAATCTGGTTTTTGCCCTCAAAAAAGTTGGATCCCTCAGATTAGATATGCCTAAAATTCTACCTTTTTTATAAGACCAAACGATGGAGTCTGAGCACTAGAATACACCACACCCCTCAAAAGCAGAGCCTGGGATCATGTTTTATGGAAACTAGACATGAGCAGGTAGTAAATGGATGAAGCTTGGGAGCCTTCTTAAAACCATGAAATTCTTCGAGCCAGTCTCCTAATAGTTGCTCTAGACTCGGTGAAGGCAGTCTTTAAATTTCTCATCAAGATGTAATTTAAGAGTTATGGCTTCTGATTTGGGGGTTTACCAGGGTTCTCTCCACTAGCCTCTAAGCTGAGGGTCTTAAGTGGTCTGAGATTGTCCAGGTTGTTCTCAACAAGCTTAAGAACGGAGTGTGTGTGTGTAGGGGCGACTCCCATTTTCTGTCTATGTCTTTATTTCTGCTTTATAAATCAAGTTAATTGCAAATGGAAAATTACTTTGAGCTAAGAAGCAAACAACCATTGACTAAGAGTTAGAGGCTTTTTGCATAGTTGGTTTTTCCTCTTCCTCATCTGATTTCACACAACCAACCTCTCCTGGAAAGCTTTCATCTGCTAATGCTGAAGTCATGTCAGTTGGCACTCTTCTGGAGAATTAGCCTGGTGCTCCTGTAACATTAGCACTTCACCAGGTCCTAAGAGCTCCTGTTTCAATCCCTCTCCCTTTGTCCTTTTGCAGGATCCCTCGGAGTTCTGTCTCTGAATCCTAGTTGCCCTCTGTCTAGCCATTTATTCACCTTAGAATTCTTAAGCTGAAAATACAAGTCATTAGAGGCCCTGCCCCAGAGGATTGTTGTTACAGCAATTAAATGAGATAATTTAAGAACACAGTGCCTAACTTAATAGGCAGTAACTATATCACCGTCACTGAAACTATGCTTCAGGGACTTTTATCTACTACCTCCTCGGAGAATGCCTGCAATAAAAATTATTCCATAGATCCATGAGCTGATGGCCATAGCAAAAAGAAAACAAAAGGCTCACGTTGATTGAGTACCAAGCAGGGGCCAGGCAGCCTTCTAGGGGCTTTGCATGGATGAACTCATCTGGCCCTTACAACAGGTCCACAGAGCAACCTGTATTCCCATCCCTGCTCCATCCATGAAAAATCAAGGGCACAATACCTTGCCAGAGTCAGCCGGCTTGATGGAGCTGGAAGCAGTGTATGTGGGCTCTGGGTGGCAGGGTCCATTCATCCCAGTCCTTTGGGTCTAACCAGTGTCAGAGACTGGTGCAGCCCCCCAGAAGAGGTTTTGGGTTTGCCTGTACCGTTTGAGCTATTAATGCCTCTTCTGGGAATCTGTGCTGAGGAGGAAATCCAGAGAGAAAGAAAGCTCTGTGTGTCAGGGAAGGCTATTCCTAGTAGCCTTACTTGTAGGAAGAAGTTAGATATGACCTGAGTGTCTCCTTGAAGAAAAAGTATGCGGCTATTGAAAAGAATGGTTGATAGGACTGTGTAGTATGAAGAAGATGCTCATGGCATAAATGTAAAGTAAAAAAAGAAAAACACACAGGATGCAGAATTATGTGCTCGTTATGATTACAACTCTGTAAACAACACTTGAATATGAAGGAGACAGGTAGGGGATGTACAAGGGTGACTGTGCAATTAGGGGAGGGCCTGTGTTTTAATATTTTATAAAACAGTGTTTTAAAAATAACAGCACTTAAAAAATGAGCGGTGGCTGCTGAGGTGAGCCAGTGGGCATTCCCTGCCCTGCCCTAGGATCGTCCCCCCTTTGTATCGACAGTGTGGGTCTGCACACAAAGCCGAGGTCAAAGTGAAAGTCGAAGTGGACGTAACTGTTGATTTGAGCCCCTTCCTTGGGGATGCCCACTTTAGGGCACTCCCCTCTTCATGTGAGGAAGGGCACTTGGTATTTCTCGAGTGCCTGAAGATGATCTGAAGTATTACTCCACCCAATGGCCAAAGGCTCTGCCACGTGGATTAGATTATCTCTAAAATCGTTCTAAAGAAACCATCAACCCAAACGATGGTTTTTGTGCCTGTCTCAGGGTACCCTCTGCTTTGTGGTAATAACCGCATGAAATAAAATACCTTCCTTACCTTTATAAAGGAATTTATTTCCCCAGTTAAAAAAAAATGTCCAATCTGACCCCACAATCAACCAGTCTTTTGTGGTGAACTGGTTCTCTCCATGCCCTTCCGTAACTGAAATAAAGAAGTTATCCTCAGGATACTGCGAATAAGCATTTGCTATTACCTTCCTATCCCTGTAACTACACACGACCACACAAGCCCTCAGCATAGCGTGGGTAATGCTTTCCTTTGTAACCACGGAGCATTTACGCTGCATTGAAGAATAGTACCGGGGAAAGGCTATGGGTTTTTGGTTTTTTGTTTAAATTACTCTGCTCGCCACAGTCTCAGGTCACCTGTTTTAAAAGTAGAACGCTCCCTGGTTTATGAAGATGATTCTGGTATATTCCCAGCTCAGGCCCTTAAAATATAAGCACCTCTTTTTGCCTGTAATCTCCCCGATGGGAATAACAAATTCGCACTGTTGGATCCACTATTTGCTTGGGAAGATGGCAGGAAGGCAAAAGGGGAAGGTCGGTGTGCCCTGGTGCATGTGCCCACGAGGCTGCTCGTGGCGCCGTTTCCACACGTATCACCAGCCTGTGCGCTCCCCAGACGGGTAATGGACTTCCTGCAGTACGTACGGTGCCTATTCTCGAGCCCAGCCAAACCTGGATGCCTTTGCTGCAGGCCTCTGTGTGATATGTTTGATATATTAGGTTGTTATTTAATCCAACTATATATCAAACATATTCCTACAGTGTCTTGCCCTGTCTCCGGGGGTTCCTAATATAGTTTATAAGGCAGCAGGAAAGAACACGTTAAAATCACAAGCAGATTTAGAAGACGGGCTGCTCATTCCATTTCATGATGTTATATTCCATTTTTTCTTGTAGCGTGTCAGTACGGCTAGATTCTTTTGTTTGTTGTAGAAACAAATCATAATTATGGATGTCTTCCTAAGAGCTTGGGATAATATGTGTAGCTTAGTTTTGCGCAGTAACAAGTCCTTAAGGGATATGCTCAGTGGAAAAAAATGGAAGGTTCTAGCCTGTGTTTGTGACATGGGATAAACGTCAGGACTATAACCCCTAAACACATCCAGACATTGCCTCGTAGTTCTCTTTTGTCCTGATCCTCAACTTAGAAATTAGTAATTTTCATAATCAAGTTTTCTGCGAAAAATTCAAGCACAAATCAACTCTCTGCAACTTTCCCTTCCACCCATAGCATCACAACGTATAAACCGAATCAGCCATACCAACTGTGGGGATGGTGGGTCACTGGGCTTTACATAAAGCTTGCTTAGGACTACATGAATCTAGTAACGGTAATGCAATGCAGACTGGACTCTGTTGAATTTCCTGTAATAGGTTAAATGGTCAGTAGAGGTTGATAATATTTAGAGTAAGCTGACAGTAGCCTAATTGGGTGCAACAGGAAGTTTGGGATTATGAAACATTTTTTCTGGCACTCGGCAGCCTCCTTTGGTTGGCTTTGACCTCCTCATCATAGAAGAGCCTGCAAAGTATGTGTTAGTTCATTCTGATCTGTCTCAACAAAAGACTGTGAGCTCTGTTTTCTGGAAAGAGAACTATTGTGCCCGTAGCTCAGTCCTTTGGAGCAGAGAAGGAGCGCTCTTTTAAGAGCACTTCCGTGTGTATGTAAGCAATGCCCCACGCAGTTGGTGAGCCAGTGGTTTGACCAGATGGGTCAGGAAGGCTTCCCCTGGTTATGTCTAGAAGCTGTCTCCAAGTTGCTTGCAGTAAATGCATAGTGACAGGTCACAGCAGCGGCGGCGGCAAAGTGATGACAGGGAGGGAAATAGACGGTGGGAGTCCCAGCTTCCAAAGCGATGAAGTGGAGCCTGGCCCTGGGACCCTTCTCCGCTGAGAACAGATCAGTAAGTGTGTGTCAGCAGGAGCTCTTTCAGACGGCTTGCAAGATGCAACCAAAATTCGTGCCACCGGGGCACCTGGGTGGCTCAGTCGTTGAGCGTCTGCCTTCGGCTCGGGTCATGATCCCAAGGTCCTGGGATTGAGCCCCACATCGGGCTCCCTGCTCAGCGGGAGGCCTGCTTTTCCCTCTCCCACTCCCCCTGCTTGTGTTCCTTCTCTCGCTATGTCTCTCTCTGTCAAATAAATAAAAAAATAAAAATAAAAATAAAAATCCGTGCCACCTTCCCGCAGCTAGAGAACAGTGTCTGGGGTTTTGAGGCCAGTTAAAGTCATTTGACCAAAATGACAAATTGTCATGGAAAAGAGATAGTCAGTTATCATGAATAAAGAAAAACACAGTTTAAAAGGGCCTTAAGGTGAAACCCATTCGTTAAAATGGGTGTGATTCTCTTGTTTCTTTCCGGTAACCTTGCTGTTGGCCAGTATGCTGTCCTGCTTAGCCGAGGGGATGGGAAACGGTGACCAATGTTCAGGGAGGAGTGGGAGCCCATATAGCATTTTCTGTATGGCTAAAGGGTGTGGGCTTTCAGCTCGTCTGCCACCAGTTGCTTCCAGGCCAGGAGACGTGAAGAGTGTAAAAAGCAAAGGTGTGTGGGGAGCTCAGCCAGCTCATGTTCCCGAGTGACCCCTGCCAGTGGTAGAATAGCAGCTCTTGTCAGACCCTCCACAGACACGTAGAGGATTCATATCAAAGGAGCTTACGATGTAGTGAATATACCTGGTCAAATATTTGAAAGCATCCCATTATCTTTTTTGTCCGTGCTTCCTAATTAAACATGCATGTGACTTTTTTGAAAGCACGATAATCTTGAAGAATTTTTCTGCCAAACAGAAGTAGCAATTAAAAGATCATTTCAGTGGTATTATTGTTCATCCAAACAAACAAAAAAACCCTAATAAAACAGTAGGTACTATGGGAAAACCACTCCCAAGATACTAATTGTGCAAGCTCGGACCTTTTCCAAAGGATGCTGCATGAACATGCGTTATTCTTTATCTGAGTACAAAGGGTGGTTTCTCCCCAAGTGGCAGGCAAAACCATTTGGCACTGCTTTCTCTCTGTCATCCACTTTGTTTACTGTTTCCCTGTAGCTTTCAGGGGGGTAAGGCCAGCTGTCCAGGTTTGAGCTCTTGGCAGGTCTAGTTATTCTAAGAATTTTCCCGTTTATAAATTCTCATCAATAGTAAGGGTCGTGGTCCTAAAGACAACCCACCCCTGGAGCCTCTAAAAGAAAAGCTGATTTGGCCCTTACACAGTTGAGTCTTTGGGTACGGGCTGAGGTCTCCCCCCAAGGCACCTCTCAGTTCAATACCAGAAGCAGACTGGGAGCAGCCAAACTCACTACAAAAAAAAAAAAAGGAGAGGGGCGCCTGGGTGGCTCAGATGGTTAAGCGTCTGCCTTCAGCTCAGGTCATGATCCCAGGGTCCTGGGATCGAGTCCCGCATTGGGCTCCCTGCTAGGCGGGGAGCCTGCTTCTCCCTCTGCCTCTGCCTCTCTCTCTCTGACTCTCGTGAATAAATAAATAAAACATTTAAAAAAAAAAAAAAAAAGAAAGAAACATGGCTGCCTATTCCACTCAGGCTTCCAACTGGCCAGAAAATGCTTCACTGGTGTGGTGGGAGTTCTTGGTGTTGGCCTTCTTGTTTCCCTCAAGGACATTTAAATTACATGCAAAATGTCCACACTTTTAAAAAATATATCCAAAGGGTTTTTTTAAGCTTCTGATGTATATATGACCTTGTTTTGAGTAGCAAGCGTTCTGCAAGACTTTCAGGAACACAGAACAAAGCACAATTCCCAACTGGAAAAATGGCACCATGAGTTGGGATGTGGTTTTTGCCGCCATTTGTGAGAAAAGTTTGACCATTGGGTTTATCAGCTCTTAGCAAGGCAGACCCTTAAAGGAGGTTTTTCAGGGAGGGAGGCAGACATCAGGGCAGTGACCTTTGGGCCATCTCCTCTGGGTACCCTCAGCTCCCTCACCTTCAAGTTCATTGCAGGGAGGGGCTGCAGGGATGTAATTCACAAAGAAAAGGCCAAGTAAAAGGACCACGGACAGAAACATTCTTCCTCTGTGTAGCATATGCCCCAGGACCTGTTAGGGAGGAGGTTGGCAAAGATGCTGCAGGAGGGAGGTGGGGCTTCTCTGCGGAGGAGACCGAGAAAAGAAGGAAGAGAAAAAGTAGCACCTGCTTATTTTAGCCAGCACCTTCTTAATGAAGAAAGGTTTCATTTGGAATTGTAACACGTCTAAGCTAAAGGACCGGGAGAGTTGAGGTTCCTCCTTAAGCTACTAACGGAAACCCGATTGATGGTCAGGACGTGCAGGGCGCTGCCTTAGAGCCCAGAGGGCCCATCTCCTGTCTGGGTGTTGGGGGAGAGGGTGGAAGCAGCGCCGGTCTGTAGCATCTGTTACTTGACCCTCCGCTCATCTTTGGTTTATGGTTTTTACTTATAATTATTTTAGGCTATCATCAGAAATGGCAGTTAGAACCTTTCTCCCAATTATGAGTGGAAAATGGTCCAGAGAGAGAAAAACAGCAGCGCTTGTCAGCCCGCACAGGCCTTAAATGAGGCAGGAGCCAGACTAGCTTAGCCCAGGGTCTAAAAAACAATTTTTAAAACCACAAGAGTTATAATGAGCCCTGGGTGTTATACGCAAATAATGAATCATGGAACACTACAGCAAAAACTAATGATGTACTGTATGGTGACTAACATAACAAAACAAAACAAAATAAAATATAAAAAAAATAAAACCACGGAATATATGTAGGAAGAGAAGTAATAATGAAATAAATTGCAAGGAGTTATTGAGCATTTACTATGGGTCAGTATTGCTTTACATATATTTATAATTTACCTATAGCACCCCTAACAGAGAGGTAGGAAGGAAGGCAGGTTCAGGAAATGAATGAATTACTGCAAAGATTATGTCCTCAGAATCCCTAAAAGGCCAAAAGGCAAAATAAAAATGAGGAAAGGCCTCCCCTTTCCCTTCTCTGTCCCCACCTCCTACCCCAGTGGAACTCAAGCTCCTGAGACATTAGACCGATCAGAGCAAGGCAGGGGCCTCAAATGCTCTCCAGGGCACAGGAAGCTGGCAACAAGGGAGCCAGCCGAAAATGTGGCCTTTCCCCAGAGGGACCTCAGCAGACCTCTAACTTTTTAAGAAAGAGAAGCTCTGCAGGGGATCACCAAAGAGGAAAAATACCAGCAAAAGGGTGCCTGGACCTTTCTCGCAGCTACCAGAAAGCGAAGGTGAGGATAAGCCCATCCTCTGCTGAAGTTCAGTGGGCAGTCCAGGAAAGACAGCTGGTGAGAGCGGGTGGTGAGCTGGCCAGTAGCCTTCTCACAGGGGAGGGGAACAGGGAAAAGGACACTGAACAGAGGATGAGAAGACAGATTCGGCACTCAGAGGCTGTAGCCAACACGTTCATGAAGCAGAGCAGATTCTCAGTTTGCACATCTGGTGCTCTTTCCCTCAGCGCTGCTTTGCTAAGAGAACCCCTTTGCAAAATGCTGGGAATGCTGTTTACCTCTGTATATGCATGAGTAAGTGTCACAACAGGCTGTGAATGCAGGTTGAGGGGTGCAGGCAGGGCGTACAAGTAACGGCCCCCGGCCTTAAACAGGGCAGGAGCCAGCACATGGATGTGTGTGCCTTCCCCCGCCCAGGGAACACAGAATGGACAGTTATTGATGTGGACGCTTAGTGCATTTCTCCTTCTCCAAGCATGTAAATTGTCCCCTGGCTGAACTCTAGAACTTGGGAGACTCCTTTTGAATGGATACATTCATTCGGCAAACATTTACCATGTAGTCTACACTGCCTGATTGTGTGCTCGAGAGAGCACATCAGTTGAATAAAACACAGTCCGTGCCCTGGAAGAGGACAGGCTGGTAGGCTTCGGTTAACTGGGGTCTGTTTTCCTTCACCCAGGCCAGCATTTCCCATGGAGTAGCCCACCTCCATTAGGAATGAAGATTCACAGGCCCCACCACAGACCTGTTGAAACACAATCTGCATCTTTAACCAGATCCTTGGGTGATTCTGCGGGAGGGCTGTCGGTTTATTAGCCCACGTAATGAAAGCATTTTCTTAAGTTCATGGCACGCTGGGTCTCAGGATTCTTCAGGGTCTCCTTATGGCAGCTCCACGTTACTATCCTCATCGTTCTCCATCTCCCAGCTACAGTGAGGTTTATTCTGTTGACAAATCCTGCAGTTTTGTTGTGATCCTTTTCCATAGGAAGGTCCTTTGAAGACCAAGCCCATTCTGTTTCTCTCCTCTTCTGCATCACGGTGGAACATGCGCCCTTCTCCTCTTTGTAGCACTTACCATCCTCCTCCCAGCTGCCATGGCGCGTGCTGGTGGGAGCCAAGCAGAGAGGCAGCCCTGACAGGGACACTTCGAAATTTCCGAGTCTGCTTGGCTTGGGGAGAATCCCATCTTATAGGCTAGAAGTTGTGTATGGCATGAGGAGATACCGGGTGTTGATGTTTATTTCCAGCAGGAGAGAGAGGTGGGCGTTTAGTCTGAGTGATAAACCTGGCCTACAGTGTCTAAACATTAGCCCTCCGCCCCTGTAGTCATCCCATTCAGCTTTACTCAGCCTTTCTTGGGAAACTCTCTAGTACTTTTTAGTCAGAGCAAGTGTCCCCCAGAGATGAGGCTTTCTGCCATGTCCTTTTTAAAGCATAGAGATGTTATAGAAAGAAAAACAAAAATTCATCAGCGGGCATTTATACCAGTTGCCATTGCAAGAAAAATCTGTGGGTGTCAAAAATATTTCCAAGCTGAATATCTATTTCAAGTATGTGTTCTAGGAAAAAAAAAAAAAAAAAAAAAACCTTCAGGGCAATGGAAGATGTGGGCGAGGCCTGTAAAATTGGTTGGAACAAGATGATTCTGTCAGATCTATCCATGCTTAGAGTTAGCATTTAATTTTAAGAAAATTCCATTTTTGTGGATCCTAAAATTTGGGAAATCAGAAATCTGATGGGGTCCTCCACACACCTTGGAGGCCGCCTGAGACAAGGATCTGGGACACATTAAGTAGCCACCATTGGCTTCCGTTTCCTCTGCCCCAGTGGAAGGGGCACCCTTTGGGTTCAACACTTACATGGTTTCCCTGGTACCTTAATTGGTTACACGCTTGAGTTTCTTTTGTTGAATGAATTTCCAAAAAGGCTCTTAAACCAGTGTCACTGAATAGATATCCATAGATATCAGAGCCTAATGCAATTTCGTCGGAGCCTATGTGTGACGGTACCTTTATGCCGGAGTGTCTTATAATGAGTTGTCTTTCTGTTTCAGTAAACACATTTTATACTCCACCAGTACTGTAAGCTCCCCTACTCCAGAATGAATCCACGGCAACTGAATCCATTTCTGCCCTGAATGCTCCTAGAGCAAGACTTTGTCAGATAAGAAAGAATATATGGCTTCTGTCCACGAACTTCTAAAATGCTGGCATCCTTCATCGGAGTCCCTAGATGTGCGCTGAAATGTTATATGATAACAATAGAGTTGTGAAAATAAAAATGAGCTTGGCATCTCTCATAGTTCAAGATGCAACCATAACGAATAGGAGCTGGGGAAAAAAATGTACCTATGTATCCATCCTGCCTGATGTTTCCTATGGGACCATAAGTGGCCAACTCTGAGCCTCTGATAAGTTAGTCCTCACTGATGCCCCAGGGGTGAGCAGGCTAGTAAAAACATCCTTACGGAGTCAGAGAGATTGAGGTTTAGCTCTGGTTTGGAGTCTGGAATCATGCTGCCACGTGACCTTGTCCCAACACTCTACCTCCCTGAGCCTCAGTTTTCTCACTGTGACTATAAGGATGACTACAGTATAAGATCTGTTTTTCTCTGGCTCGGTGAGAATTAAACAAGTAACATACATGGAATGCCTAACAAGACACTTGCCACATAGTAGCTGCTCTTAAAAAACATATTGCTGTTGTACAACGTTGCGGATGTACTTAATGCCACTGAATTATACACTTAAAATTGGTTCACAGGGTAAATTTTATCTATTTTTTTGGCACATAAAGAAAAGTAATACTCTAGCTGACCATCACTGCAATGCCTGAAAGATACCAGCCCCATCGTCAACCTTCTTTAACCAAAGGGGACCTTAACCCTACTTAGGTTCACAGAACGTGAGTCCTGAGGGGACCTGGAGGAGGGCATCTAGTCTGACCACCCCAGATGGTGATGCTGCATGCCAGCCAGCCCGGGACCAAGGTCCTTACACTTGCCACACTTACCAGCATTTCTCTCCAGCTTCCCGGCTTGTTCTGGTGGCACGGGGCATGGTGCTGGTGAACTTGGAGCAGAGCCCTCACAGCCTGACAGCACCTGCAAGGGGCCGGGGGTGGGGGGTGGACAGTGCCCTTCCCCAGGTGGAGCCGGGCCCCAGGTTTCCGGGAGACTGAACAGCTCCACCTCCAAGTCATGTCGCCTTGGTGTCTTTCCCGCCTCTGGTGATCTGCGGTTGGTACAGAACTCTCCCTGCTCAGCTTTTTCACTTTTGTTTTTACAAATACGAGAAAAATAAGGCTTTTCACAACGAATAGCCACCTTTCCTTTCTTCAGCCCATTTTTGAGCCTTAAGCTCTGGAAGAGTGTACCACCACCCCCTCTTTAGATTGTGATGATTGATTATTTAAATTTTGGTTATTGATGCCCATGGGACCATTTGAGCATATTTTATTCACAGTGAATTTATGTCTGTTTAAAGACTCTGGTCTAGAAAAATAGTCTGTCTTAGACCTTCCTGATGGGAAATGTGTGTAGAATGCCACCACTAGCAGCTTGTACCTCTTAGAACCGAGGTAGCGGGAGGCAGCTGATGGAGAGGCGTTTCGCCAGTTTAGGCCTTTCCACCTGGGTGTGGTGTGTCAGCCAAAAAGTCAGAAACGGATGAAGAGCCAGGTGACCAAGAAGTAAGTAGTTTGGCAAAAAGCGCCCTTCGTGGATGCGAATGGCACATGATGTTGTTTTCTTCTATTCTAGCAAGCAGACGAGACCCTGGACTTTGAAGAACAGATTCTGGAAGCTGCTAAATCCATTGCTGCTGCCACAAGTGCCCTGGTCAAGTCAGCCTCGGCAGCCCAGAGGGAGCTGGTGGCCCAAGGAAAGGTGGGTGAGCCTCGCTGGCCAGGTGCTGGAACCTTCACACGGTGAGAGCCTCTGAGGGCCGAGGAGATGGGACGGCCTGTGGCCTGGCCCGAGGCCACCGGTGCCGGGCCTTCCCTCCCTGAATTGCCCATCTCTGCCCCATCTGACTAAAAACTCTGTTTGCTTAAACCTGACATCCAGAATGAAGGGTTTGGCTTCTGGGCCAATCATCTGCTTCTTGTTAAGGAGAGCATCCCGTTCCAGGCCGCGATCAGGCCCCGAACAAGACATTTATATTCTCACTGTATATGAAGCTATTTAAAGATGTAAACTGTCATATTTTCCTAGTGGATGGCTCTGGGAGCACCAGAGTCAGGGGCTTCGTAATACCGTTTTCCAGCTTCAATGCTCAGTCCATTCTTTAGAACTGTGTAGCGACATGCTCTCCAGCTCTGCAGTTAGCATTTTCCTGAGCCCATTGATCAAAAGGTCAGTCTGGTTTTAAGTCTGAGATTTCTTTGATCTGCCTCATCCCCAGTCACCCATTCCATCTGCATTAGCATGAAAGCATAGTTCTGTTTCAGTGACCCAAAGGATTAATAGTCTATTAGACTAATGCTGCATCTGGGAGGGTCTCCCAGTTTAAAATATTCCGTGTGTTGTTCCCATACACTGTGGAATGACTCCATCCAAATTGCATCTTGCGGAGAGCCTCTCGAATCTGGAGGCACTACAGAAATCCCGTCAGGTTGTGGGTTTGGGGAGTTTGGTCACCGTAATTGTCAATTACTTCTGTTTGATATTAAAAGGCCTTGCTGTCAGTGTACAAGTAGACAAATATGATTGTGCCTTGACCTCAGAACTCGTAGTACAGACAGGAAGTTATGCCCAGCCAGTGGCCATCCATCTTCCTCCACGAAATCTCTCGTGAGCTAAACCTTGTCCTAATCCAACCCACGTACTGCGGCTCCTGTTTCTACACCGTCGTGTGTTGTAGTGTTTGTTATTAACATGTGTATGTCTGTCTCCTCACTGGCATGCAGTCTGTCCCTTCGTGCTTCTCACTTACGCCCTGTAGATGCGGCAGAGGGCTGACTTCACTTAAGTACTTGCTGACCAATCAATATGTAAAGACTAAAAATGGATCGTTGAGAAGAATATCCTACCTAAAAATTCCAGTCTCTTGATAAAGGGCCGACTGTGTGCCAAATTGCTAGTACTAAGAGAATCTAACTTGTTCAAGCATTTGTTGAATATATTCAAGCATTTAGAACGTTGGTAAAGGAGGCCCCACGGGACTTGGGTGAACTACAGGCTTATAGACAGGACCTTGGGGTTTTATCTGATGTTCACCGAGCCTTGGTATAGTGCCTAATAATTGCTGACAGATCCCTAATTTCATATTCAAATTGAGGTACTCTTCTCTGACCTCCCCAGGCACCTCCCACCATGTAAAGGTTTTCCCTCCCAAAGCCATTCCCTCTGCATCTGGACAGAAAATGTTTCACTTGTTGCTGTAATTTCTAAATAGAAACAGAGATCATCTTAACGTCTAGCTTCCTACTTCTCTCCCAACCCCTGACAAAACAGTCTGTATTTCCTTAAGGCAAGCGTCTGCCATCAGCTGCACTGAAGGAAAGGCACCAGCGGCCTTTTCCGCCCCCATCACCTGCCAGAAAGTCACAGCATGGCTTTAGGGTCAGCAATCAGGAGAGATGTGAGTTTCCCTTGGCCCTTGAAAGAAGAGGCCTCAGTGGCTCCTGTGTTTGAGATGGAGAAAGGTCGGCAGAGGAAAGAAGCGTGGGAGGACAGCCCCGATCCGTCATTCCTGCGCAGTTTGCCCGGAAACACTACCTTGCAACAAAATGGTGGCCGTTCTGAGTGTCTCAGATCAAGTCCTCGGGGCCCAGAGGGACCCCAGCCAGGATGTGCGGGCACAGTCTTGGAGGGGCAGCAAGGGCGTCCCGTTCTCATGCTGGTGGTGCTGTGTATCTGAAGAGATGTTTTTCTCTCTAGTTCCAGAGCGAGGTAGAGTGTGAGGGGCTGCAGGTCCCGCCGCGCTCTCCAGCGCTCATTCCTGGTTTCTGCCCTCCATCTCTAGGTGGGTTCCATCCCTGCCAATGCTGCCGATGACGGACAGTGGTCCCAGGGGCTGATTTCTGCCGTGAGTCACCTTCTCCTTCCTTCCCGATTGCTTTTTGGGTGCCCCGAGGGAGGTTCGGGCCCTGGGTCACTTCTCTACTGACTGTCCCCAGGCCCGGATGGTGGCAGCTGCAACCAGCAGTCTCTGTGAGGCAGCCAATGCCTCCGTTCAGGGACATGCCAGTGAGGAGAAGCTCATCTCATCCGCCAAGCAGGTCGCTGCTTCCACGGCTCAGCTGCTCGTGGCCTGCAAGGTGAAAGCCGACCAGGATTCAGAGGCCATGAGGCGGCTACAGGTAATGGTCACTGATGCTGGTGGGAAAGTACTCCTGTTGGAGCGGGTAAGTGTCGCCAAAGGGGACAGTCTCACTTCCTTGCCATGACCCACCAGGCCTTCCATCAGCCAGCTCTGTCCCACGTTTCTCATTTTCTACCCAGTACAGCCATGCATCCTATGCCTGCTGCCCCAGCAAACTGACATTCTCCATGTGTGCCTTCTGGTCTCATGCTCTGGGGCTCCCACTCACCCGGAATGTCCCGGCTCTCCCCACCAGCCCCACCTGGTGATCTCCTACTCCTTCTTTGTGACTCATCTCCAGAGTCACCTCTTCTGGGAAGCCATCCTTGACTCCTGCAGGCCGGGCAGTCGTTCCCTCCTCTCTCCTTCCAGATAGAGCCCCTGGCCAGACCACTTTTAACAGTTCCTGTCATCTGGGACCGCCACATTTATTTTAACATCGGCCTTTGATAAGGCTGTGAATTCTTAGGTGCAGGCACCACGGCTTTATCTGCATACCTCTCACACCTGAGATGGTACCTGTGCCAGTAGGGGCCCTCACGCACTGTTTGCGAAAGAAAGGAGAAAAAGGATGGAGGAATTTCTAGAAGACTGTGGCTGAGGTTTCCCAGAGCCCAAAGAACATGCTCGTGATGAAAGTTATAGTCGAATCCCTCCCAGTGCATACAAGTTTTCCTGATTGTTTTAATTATAGAAGTGTTTAAACACAGTGAAGGAAATGTTTGGATGAAAAAAAAATCACAGAGCCTCAACCTCTTCACATGTCAAATGTTACCATTTTTTTCTCTTCCTGTTTTCATGTCTATATAAAATAACTCTGCTTGTCATCATAGCAAGAGACATTCTGCTCTTTTTCCACTTAACATTTTATCGTACATAGCTTTTTATTTGAAGAAAAGGCTTCATAATTTCTCTACATAAAGCTAATTGGTCCATTCTCCATGAGCCTCATTTTAATGATTGCATGATACTACGTCACCTGATTATGCCAGAATTTCCTTATACTTTGGACATTTTGTTTCAAATTTTCTAGATGTCCTAGATATTAGAAGTGTTAGAATGCAGACTGTTTATATGGCTGAAAAAAACATTTATATTCCATGAATAAAATCATAAATGGCAGAAACATTTGAACAATTTCACCGACCCTTGGAACTTTCATTTCATTTTGAAAGTCCTAAAGTGTGTTTCTGGTACTCAATCCTCCTGAGTCTCCCTCACCCACCTCCCTTACCTTCATTCGACTCCTGGGATAAACCCAGGGGGGAAATGGGGAGTTACATGTTGGTGAATGTGTGGTTTGTGGGATTGGAGGACACTGCTGGAGAAAACATCCTGAGTTAAGAGAGACCTGGGTTCAAGTCCTGCCTCTGCCATGTATTAAGTGCATGATCTTAACACAGATCACTCAAAACTCTCCAGGCCTTCAATTGCCTGGGCTGTGAAATAAGGATAGAGATGCCCACACTGGATCTTATGAAGGCCAAGAGATGTGAACGTGCTTGTGTGAGCCCCGAGGATTTACACGGGCAAAGCACAGCATCACTCTCCTTGTCATCATTACTGATGTAACTGGGTGCTGCAGTGTCACATCTGTGTTCGAATCCCAGCTCTGTAACATACTAGCTGCAGGGTCTCAGAGAAGTTACTCAACCCAGTTTCTGCATCAGGGAACTGCAGTGGTGACCTCTGACCTCATAAAGCTATTTTGAGAATGAACTTGTCATATATTAATTGGCATTCCCTTCCCTTCTGGTGCAAGCCCTCATGGTCCCCATGGATCACTTTAGATCACCCACCAGATGAGCTAGTTACTTTGCGAAGAACTCAACTTTCCGATGGCTCATCCCCGTGCACAAGTCCTTGACTCTGAGGGGACCTGAGCCAGGAATATGGGAGACTTAACGAAGCCTGGACCACCGTTAGAAGAAAATTCCAAACTCTGGGGGGGGTGGGGGGGTGGGCAAGGAGACAAGTCCCGGGGGCCCTGCTTCATGCACATTAAGAGTAAGCCAGTGTGGGCTGTAGCCCTTACTAAAGATCTAGACTTCACATTGGAAAGCTTTTCTTTACCTGTCTCTAGCAATGGCCCCATCCTTGAGCATTTGGCCTAAAAGCCCAGCTGTGCCTCTGAAAACACACCTGTGGAGGCCCTAGTTACTGTGGGGCTCCCAGCGCCCCCCCCACCCCACGCCCCGTGCAGGGTGAGGCTGTGCTTTCCTACCCTTCGTTTCCTCAGGAAGCGTTCAGTGCGTGCCAGCCCTGGGCACCCACTGTGCCAGGTGCTAGGGAGGCAAAGACAAAAGTCACAGCCCCTGCCCCCAAGTTAGTCACTGTCCAGGAGGGAGAGGGGCACCACAAGTGTGGGAGGGGACACACGCAAGCCAGCACAGAGCTGTCTGGGGGCGCTGGGGGGGGTGTGGGTAAGGCCATGACAGACAGAAAAGTGCTATCCAAGCCAAGTCCTTGCGTTTGTCTGAACTGGATGGGGCAGGGAGAGGTAGTGTTCTAGACCAAGGAGACAAGCCCCGGACCGGCATCTGTTAACACACATTTCACATTGCTACAGTCATCTGTTTACCTAAGTAAAATCCCCCCTCAAAAGTATGTGTTCCTTGGGAGCCAGGAACTGTATCTCATTTCTCTGTGAATGACCTAAGGTTAGGTAAGTGCCAGTGTTGGTAGAATGGATGGACGGCTGCACAGGCAGATGGATACCAAGGAAAGAGAAATGCTGTGTTATCATTGGATGATAGGGTGATAAATCGGTTCAGAGTTCCATGAACTGTACTTTCATGTCTATTCTTGCTGAATCCAAATTGGCCGTTTCTAATGATACAATGTATGTTTTTTTCTCCCTCTCCAGGCAGCAGGAAATGCTGTGAAAAGAGCCTCAGATAATCTTGTTCGTGCAGCCCAGAAAGCAGCATTTGGCAAAGCTGATGATGATGATGTTGTAGTGAAAACAAAGTTTGTAGGGGGCATTGCTCAGGTTTGTGATTAAATCCAGAGAGTGTTTACTCCAGAGATGGGCATTGTTATAAGAAAGATACAAAATAATAACGACTTAAACAGGATGGAGGTATATTTCTCCTTTGTGAAATATCTGGGTGTAAGCAGTCTGTGATGGTATATGCTGGTTCCTTTGTATCTGAGCCCCAGGCTCCATCTGCCTTATTGCCCCACCATCCCTGAGACGTTGCCTTGGCCAGTTGGTCCAAGATGGGTCACTAACCACCCTCGTTTCCTCTCATGTGCCCCTGGTCAGGACTTAGTCATGTGGCCAGCCTGCACTTCCCAGCTGCAAAAGGTGCTGGAAACGTAGTATTCTTTCCTGAGGAGCCCTGTGCCCAGCCCAAGTCAGGGACTCTGTTACAGAAAAGGGGAAGAAGAGAAGTTAGAAGACAATAGCATTATCATTTAAATAAAATAATGGATTTGGAGCTACTACCCCACTCCAGGTATTTGGCCCTACAGAGAGAATGAATGGTAACCCCTTAACAGAACTTAGATAAGAGTAAACAGGCTTCTGGCTTATTAGGATTGCATTCTTGAGCATGGTAGTGAGGAGCAAACTTCAGGAAATCAGGCCTGCAGTTTGGGGGATGTGTTGATATAAATCCATTATACAAGAATGGTTTTCTTTTTTTTTTTTAAGATTTTATTTTTGTGAGAGAATGAGAGCGATCGAGCACCAGCTCGGGGGAGGGGCAGAGGGAGAAGCAGACTCCCCACTGTGCAGGGAGCCCGATGCAGGACTCGATCCCAGGACCCCGGGATCACTACCTGAGCTGAAAGCAGACACTTAACCGACTGAGCCACGCAGGCGTCCAAGATTGGCTTTCTTATCAGTGTCAGGAAGTTACTCATCCCCATGCCTTCCTTAGCTCTTCCTGAACCATTCCCTGTGTTTGGAAATACACTGGGTGCATTTCTACCAGAATCTATTTCTTGATACACTAGTTCCATGAGAGGTTCCATGAGGAAGGACCGCTGATCAAATAAGTGTGGGAAATCCTGTCCTCTCTAACTCCACCTCGGACTATCATAGTGATCATTAGCCTAGGAAAGGCTCTGAAAGGGCCCATAGGGAAGAAATCTACTTGGCTTTCTTGAACACAAGCTTAACCTTTTTTTTACCTGGTATCTATTAACCAGTATTCCTCTGATCATACCTTAGAAGGATGAAACAAATAAATGAAAGCTGTCACGTGGTTAAGGACTCCAGCTTCAGCTTCAGGGACACTTGGCCAGGTCCTGCTCCACTAGCTGGGTGTTCAGGGAAGTGGACCCACATCTCTCAGCTTCAGGTTCCTCATTGGAAAAATGGGACACTCGATAGGGACGACTTCACCGTGTTGCCATGAAGACGATAGAACACTCCACATGAAGTGCTTACCCCAGCACCTGGTGCACAGTAGGGACACAGTAGATGTTTGCTGTTAAATCACTGGCCAGAAGTCAGCTTATTTCGTGGGTCAACTGGGTCATTGGTCTCAAAACCCAGGATGTGGCCCAGAGGCTGGTCTCCAGAGCTAAAATACTTAGTCCCGGTGTCTTGCTGTGTTGTCCTACAGCAGAGGCTGTGGGAGCTCATGAGACAGGCAGTGGAGTTGGGGAGGGCGGTTTCCTGGAAGGTTTTAGATCCATCCAGCTTGTTGCTTTCCTTGTAGATCATTGCCGCCCAGGAGGAAATGTTGAAAAAAGAACGAGAACTGGAAGAAGCAAGGAAAAAACTGGCCCAGATCCGCCAACAACAGTATAAATTCCTACCCACTGAGCTGAGGGAGGACGAAGGATAAGGCCAGAGCCAAGATGGCGTGCCCCAGGGGATGGCTCTGCAAGAACTGGACAGTGTTCCCGAGAGGCTGGGCACTTACCCCTGGGGCCAGCCCAGAGCCCTGAGTGCTCATTCTCACGTCTCTGTCCCGTAGGGCACCGGCTGCATGATCGTGATGTCACACGGTACAGTGTCCCACCCACAGCTCCTTCGCCACCTCCCCTCATGCCTCACCATATCTCAGGAGAGAGGGGCGCACGTTTCGTGAACTGTTACCAAGAAAGAGAAGTCAGTATTATGTCGTTCTCAGACACTTTTGCTTTCGTTGGTCCTTCTCTAGGCCCCGCTCCTGGGCCTTCTGTGAAATCTTAAGAGGAAAAAAATAATGGCTTGGGGAAAATCACTCATGTCCTAGATAGTGTTCTCCCTCTCAGGAGAAGATGGAAGTTGGAGTTGGACACAGTTAATAAAAGCCAGAAACGTAAACCAGTGTGGACTCCAGGAGGGCAACTCCGGTCCTTCGGTGTCTCAAGCACTGGCTCCCTCAGAGGGTGGAGAATTCCTGCTCCCATTTGCACGCTTTCTTGCCTCCGTGTGTAAGCTCCTTGTGCAATCTAGACCCATCTTGTGTTCTGTGGCCCAGAAAACCGGACAATTATTTTTTTCCTCCATAATCCAAAGGGCAGAAGTACGGGGGACTGCCAGGGCTTGGTGAGCAGGGGCTGTAATAAAATGTGTGGGCTCCTTCCTCTGCAGAGCTGTTTCAGTTCGTACAAGTTCACCCACATAAACCCACGGCCTCCAGGTGACAGTCTGCACAATGTCCCCCTCCGAAGCATCCGAGGTGGGGATTCAGCTAGAATAAAGCAATTCTGTGGTGACTCCACCTTCCCGGTCCTACATCGGCTCCTCTGCTCTCAAAATGGTTAGATTTCCGGGTTGCAAGGCATCGCTTTCAAAGTCCGTCACCTGTCCTGCCTCCCAGGGTGGACACTTTTTCTGTGTCTTAATATTCTTAAAATCTAGATGCATCCTACAATCCACATGAACCTTTAACAAGATACTTGTGCTGACGAGTGCGTCTTACAAGGAAAGGCATGTGGTATTTCCAGAGTCCGTCTTCTGGATGCCACACTTCAGGGTTTCATCCCTCCCCCCTTTTTTGTTCTCCTTTCAGAGCCTGTTCCTTTAAAAGGGCATTTTAAGACCTTGAAGTTACCTTTAATCTGAGCCTTTAATCAAGACAGTACATGAAGGACGAATGGCTTGTGGAATAGATTCTAATGCCAGATAGCAAGTGTTTTTGAGAGAATTCACGAGGGGAAGACAGTGGTGATGGAGGCGCGTGGGTTTTGAAGATAGCCATCCTCCACTGCCCTATAGTGACATGGTGTCCCGTCTCCTATCTCCTCCACAGTATGGCTTCCGGATTCCAGCCAGGGTAAAAGTGGGTGCTTTGGTCTTTTCGGCCTTGCCCCACAGTCCTGCTTTAGTAGCCTCTAGCCCATGTCATAGTTTTAAAATTTAATTAAACTTGTGACAATGTCCCATGTTTATGAGAGACTTATGAGTGCTATACATAGAATTGTTTTTCCCAGACGAGTAGGAAGTTAGAGGAAATACAGTGCAAATAAAAAGCAAGTGGAGAGAGTATGTAGGGAACTGGGGGGGATGGAGGCCCCAACTCTGAAGAGGAGGGAGCAGCAGAGCCCTGAGTTTCTCAGGGAAATTCTAGCACACTCTTGGCTCTCCCTGAGTGTAGCTAGGACAACCCTTCATCCCTGCCCTGGGCTGCAGCCCCGCAGACCTCAGAATGAAAACTGAGGGCCCCATGGACGCAGTAGGGGTCTCCCCGAGAGACATTCCACGGACGGGCACAGGGTGCTTTCGGAGACTGTTCATCAGACCAGAAGGCTCAGAGTCAAGGTGTGTTAATGGCCTCGTGTAGCAGGACCTGGGGAGCCCCTCCATGGCCCACCTTCACCATATTTTCTTCCAGACTGTGTATGTGCTTCTCCCCTTGCCCGTGTCCCCTGTCACCTCCCGGCATCCCAGGAGGGCATGGACAGGGACAGGCAGGGACAGGCAGTGAGTTCTCTCTCCCTGCCCCAGTCGTTGAAAACCTCTACTGCATTTGATACAGAAAAATGCAGTGTCCCACCCACAGCTAGAGACAGGCCAGTGGAAAGGCCTGTCCTTGACAACTTGAGAGAACAGGCATGGATCGAAGTTTATCTTTGTAGGACCCGTATACGTAAGCTCCTGTGTCGGGGGTTCTGCTGCTAGGAGCTGGGGGAAGCTGGTTCCCCGTATCACCGGGCGCGGTGCTGGCTTTTTCCTCGTCCACACTGCATACATGTATGTGAACGGCCTCGTGGCTGCCTTGGTCTTTTCCCATTTCTTAAAACGGTTGAAAGACTGTGCTTTGAGAGTTATTTCATAGGCACGTGACCCCAAATGGCATGAAGGGGGCTTCTGGCTCTTCTTCAAAGGGAGATAAAGCAGATATGAGTTGCATATGGGGTGCGAGATTTCATTGAGGAGCATCTAATAAGAAGATGGTTTCAAGGTAAAAATGGTCCCAGGCCTGGAGCATAGAAATGCTTCTCTCCATGTGAAGGGAGAGCAGGTGTGTGCCCCGTGACGGGAACTAACACTGGGCTTCGAAGCCTTCAGCTGAGCTTCGAGTCTGGAAATTTCTATCTCGGAAAGTCAAAAAAGGAACCTGAACTGACCTCAGAACTGCTCAGTGATGTGGGAGTTTGGATTTTGCTTGGTGCTGCCTTTCAGAGGCTTTGGGTAAGGATGCTCGAAGCCACACTCAGTTAGGGACCCTTGCTCAAACTCTGGCGGTGTGCCCGCAGGGGTGGTGGGGGCGGTCAGCGGGAGCAGTACCGTGAGGCCTGGGCAGCCGTGCAGTCCTGTGTCGGGGGCCCTCTGGCCCCCTGCAGAGGAGCCTCCTGAACCACAGCAAACGCTTTATCACGGAAAACTCTTTGGGTGTTTCATCAGTCCGTGAGTTTCTAGTACCCAAAGCCCATTCCTAATTTATCCATGTATTAATACCAAAATTCGCCACCCCCCAAGAGAGTGAACCCCACCACCAAAGCGATCCCTGGGCCAAAACCTCACGGCCGAGTCGCCACCACCTCAGCAGTGAACCCCCACATCTCCCCCCAGCTCTGAGGTTCTGGACTGTGGCAGGGCCTCTGGGGGTTCTGGCCTTGGGACCCCAGCACAGACTCTGAGCATGTTCAGTTCTCAGACCCCTGAAGGAAGTGTCCCCTCTGCCGACCAAGGGAGTAGCCACCTCTGAGAGACTCAGGGGAACCAGGGAGGTGGGGGCAAACGTTCCCATCAGGTGAAGAAGCAGTAGCATTCAGAAACCCCAAGAGCCTGACAGCTGTGCTAGGGGCTCGGGTGCCAACTCCCCAAGGTCCCTTCCGGGTGCTGGCCTCAGTAGGTGGCCTCAGGGGGAAGGTGTCTTCCCCGACAAGGTCCCCAAGTCTCTGAGACTACTGCTCCGTCTTCCTGAGTGTCTGCTTGCTATGTCTATGGTCGTTAGGAACAGGCATGTGACAGAGCTTCTGTTGACTCATTAAAAAAACACGATGAAGAGACATTTCTGTAAGAGGTTGGGATCTGGCCTTCCTCGGAGCCCCCCTCCTAGCCCTCTCATAAGCCACCATCTCTCAGTCACCCTGTCAGCGTCGGCACCTCCTGGTTCCACAGAGCATGAGGCTGGGTTTCCCTCAGCCACCTTCTCACCTGGCTGCAAAATCTAGAAGCAAACAGGAAAGTTAAGTTCTGCCCCATGTCATGATGTCTTTATTGATCTGGTCGCATAAATTATTTTTTTTTAATTCACCAGAAATAAACTTTTAAAGGAATGAACCTGCGTGAGAGTCGCATGGGAATGGGGGGGAGGAGGAGGGACCAGAATGTATTCTTGTCATGGGAGGGAAATTCCACCTTGAGTACAACCCCACGCTTACCTAACGTGTGTTAGAGGAAGTGTGTGTGTGTGTGTGTGTGTGTGTGTGTGTGTGTGTGTGTGTGTGTGTGTCCGCGCGCGCGCGCACCAGAGGCCAAGCCGCGGGGACCTTGTGCTCCCTATAGCTTTGCTGACTCCAAAGAAAATTCAGAGAAATAGGCCGTACGTAGGATGATGCATGATTTTCCCCTGAAAGAAGCAGGCCCCCTGGACAAGCAGCCTGGGGCTTGCTGACCATGGGTGTTACCTCGCTGGAAGGTTCTTGCAGCTAAATACAGGGTCGGTATATATGCTGCTCTCCGGCCCTGACGGGGACCTGACCCCAGGAGATCATCTTCACCTCTGACAGCTGAGCCAGAGATGCAACCTGCAGGGATTTTTCCTTCCTGGAGGGAGGGGGTGCAGACTCTTTGGCCAGGGCCCTTGTTTGGGGGAAGCCAGACTCAGAAAAGCGCCAGGCACTTTTTTTTTTTTTATCAGATCTTTTTTTTTTTGTTTTATTTTATTATGTTATGTTAGTCACCATACATTACATCATTGTTTTTGATGTAGTGTTCCATGATTCATTGTTTGCTTTTAACACCCAGTGCTCCATTCAATACGTGCCCTCTTTAATACCCATCACCAGGCTAACCCATCCTCCCACCCCCCTCCCCTCTAGAACCCTCAGTTTGTTTCTCAGAGTCCATAGTCTCTCATGGTTCATCTCCCCCTCCAATTTCCCCCCCCTTCATTTTTCCCTTCCTACTATCTTCTTTTTTTTTTTTTTTAACATGTAATGTATTATTTACTTCAGAGGTACAGATCTGTGATTCAACAGTCTTACACATTTCACAGCACTCACCATAGCACATACCCTCCCCAATGTCCATCACCCAGCCACGCCATCCCCCCCCCCCCCCCCCCCCACCCCAGCAACCCCCCGTTTTTTTCCTGGGATTAAGAATTCCTCATATCAGTGAGATCATATGATACATGTCTTTCTCTGATTGACTTATTTCGCTCAGCATAATACCCTCCAGTTCCATCCACGTCATTGCAAATGGCGAGATTTCGTTGTGTTTTTTTTATGGCTGCATAATATTCCATTGTATATATATACCACATCTTCTTTATCCATTCACCTGTTGATGGACATCTTGGCTCTTTCCATAGTTTGGCTATTGTGGACATTGCTGCTATAAACATTGGGATGCACGTACCCCTTCGGATCACTACATTTGTATCTTTGGGGTAAATACCCAGTAGTGCAATTGCTGGGTCGTAGGGTAGCTCTATTTTTAACTTTTTGAGGAACCTCCATACTATTTTCCAGAGTGGCTGCACAAGCTTGCATTCCCACCAACAGTGTAGGAGGGTTCCCCTTTCTACACATCCTCGCCAACATCTGTCGTTTCCTGACTTGTTAATTTTGGCCATTCTGAGTGGTGTGAGGTGGTATCTCATTGAGGTTTTGATTTGGATTTCCCTGATGCTGAGCGATGTTGAGCACTTTTTCATGTGTCTGTTGGCCATTTGGATGTCTTCTTTGGAAAAATGTCTGTTCCTGTCTTTTGCCCATTTCTTGATTGGATTAGTTGTTCTTTGGGTGTTGAGTTTGATAAGTTCTTTATAGATTTTGGATACTAGCCCTTTATCTGATATGTCATTGGCAAATATCTTCTCCCATTCTGTCGGTTGTCTTTTGGTTTTGTTGACTGTTTGCTGTGCAAAAGCTTTTTATCTTGATGAAGTCCCAATAGTTCATTTTTGCCCTTGCTTCCCTTGCCTTTGGCGATGTTTCTAGGAAGAAGTTGCTGCGGCTGAGGTTGAAGAGGTTGCTGCTTGTGTTCTCCTCTAGGATTTTGATGGACTCCTGTCTCACATTTAGGTCTTTCAACAATATTGAGTCTATTTTTGTGTGTGGTATAAGGAAGTGGTCCAGTTTCATTCTTCTGCATGTGGCTGTCCAATTTTCCCAACACCATTTGTTGAAGAGACTGTCTTTTTTCCACTGGACATTCTTTCCTGCTTTGTCGAAGATTAGTTGGCCATTGAGTTGAGGGTCCATTTCTGGGCTCTCTATTCTGTTCTATTGATCTATGCGTCTGTTTTTGTGCCAGTACCATACTGTCTTGATGATTATGTGCCAGGCATTTCTAATCTGCAAGAGGGCCATGTCAAAGAATCACCATGGCAACAGAGAGTGTCCCTGGTCTGTGTCACAACTAAGAGGATTATTTTCCCTCTTAAAGTGGGGATGTACGATCTCTAAGCAAATGGGTCATTTTTTTTTTTTCTGTCTCTGACTTGACTAAGATGGGGATGGGACTGATGACGGTCAAGATGATGGTGCGGTCCAGGAGGGAGGGGAGTGAGCGTTCCTGCGTTCTCCCGGGTGTGCTGGGGCTGAGCACACAGATACGGCAAGGCGTGGGAGTGGCCGGTGAGGGATTGGAAGCTGTCTATAGGAATTCCCGTCCTCTGTGCAGCTCAGTCAGACTGACCCACACTGGGGACCTTGGAGAAGGTCCCAAACACTTGAGCCAGGGCCCTGAGCAAAGAGGGCAGAGCCCTGGGGTTGGGATAAACCTTCATGTGTCAGAAAAGTTCAGAGCAAGGGAAGAGGATGTGAGCCGAGCCTCTCCAGTGGGAGATGCCACTGCATAAGGGACTGCCGCCGGGAGTCAGGGCAGCCTTTATTGACCAGGGAGTGGATGTGTCCTCTCTAGATAGCTAATGCTTTCTGTACACTTACCACGTGCCAGGAGCTGACCTTTGTTACCCCATGGAATCCCTACCACATCCACGTAAAGCATGACACATAGGCACTCTTTTATTATTTTAGAGATGACAAGGCTGAGGCACAGAGAGGTTAGGTAACTTAGCCAAGGCCACACAGCTAGGCACAACTGGGATCTCCCAGCCACTGTGTTAAGATGGAGCAGCTAGTGAGTGGCAGAGCAGAGACTCAAACTCCAGGTCGTTTCCAGAGCTCATGTTTTTAACCAACAGTTTGTGGAGAATCTGTCTGAGCCTGGCAGATTGGCTAGAAATTAGGCAGGCAGAGGTAGGGAGAAGGACCTGGAGAGCAGAGGGAACCTCAGGGGCACGTGGTGGGGCCTGGGACATGCTAGGGGGGCTGCTGGTAACGGGGACAGGGAGGATGAGGGTGGTGGGTACTGCCAGAGAGGACAGGGAGTCCTCAAGTGTTTGGGGGCAGGGGACATCCCAGGGGTCACTGGATGAGCGCCTGACCAAAGGCTTGTTCTGTAACGTGCAGGTCGCGGAGAGCCAGCCTTGGCTTTATTTCCACCTGGTGTCTCCAAAATCCTTGTCTGGGGTCTTTTTCTGTCAAACCACAGCTCTCTCCTGAGTCTAAAACCCCGGTGCTCAAGAGTGACTCATGCTACAGAGCAGTGCGCCTGTGGGTTTCCATTTGAACCTTCTCTGCCCTGGACAGGATGCGATTGCAGCAGTTTTGCTAACAAACCCCAGAGGAGGAGCCCCTCCCCTCCCCTCCCCTGCCCCGAGCTGGCGGCTGGCCTGGAGGTGGGGGCGGAAATGCCCTGCGGGGCTGGCACCTGAGGGGGGCAGGAATGGGCCCCCGCACTTGCAGCCACATGAGTTGCTTCCTGCCCGCTTGGGCCTCTCTCTGCTCTCGGTCTTATTTTTAGAAAGAGAAGTTTGATTCTGTTAAGCCCGGAACCGAATGTTGAAGAGAGGATTTCTGTGCTCACCAGGGGGTGAGCAGCCCGTGGCTCGGGGCACCCAGAGTGAGAAGGGGTTCCGACTGTGTTCTCAGCACCCTGATATTGCCGGGCGAGCAGGGGGAGCAGGAAGGGAGAGGCAGATAGGCTCTGGGCACGAGGG
The DNA here is from genome assembly GCF_004348235.1 of Phoca vitulina. Lineage (NCBI taxonomy): Eukaryota > Metazoa > Chordata > Mammalia > Carnivora > Phocidae > Phoca > Phoca vitulina. The sequence goes on from NW_022589723.1 coordinate 28,887,298, forward strand.
AAGGTGGGAAGAGAAGAAAAGGCACAGTCCTTCCCTCCACAGAAGTCAGACCTTCCTGGAGAAGGCAGTCTCCTTCGAGGGAGCTTGGGCGCAAAGCTGAGCGGGCGCAGGGCCTGGGTGGGGGGGAGGGCACAGGGGCTCGGAGGGGAGGGCGCAGGGCCTGGGGCGTTGGGGGCAGGGTGCAGGGCCTGGGGCGGGATGTGGGAGGGCGCAGGGCCTGGGGTGGGGTGGGGAGGGCGCAGGGCCTGGGGGGCATGTGGGAGGGCGCAGGGCCTCGGGGAGGGCGCAGCCCCTGGGGCCGGGCTCTGGGGGAGCGGGGCAAGCCGTTGGGCTGGAGCCCCAGGGTGGAGCAGGCAGATCATGAGGGGCCTAAGCCTGCAGGTGAGGGAGAGGGGTGGGGAGGGGGCCCATGAAGAGGGCTAACACTGGAGGGTAAGTAGAGGCAGAGGCCTCAGGGGCGCACGCCTGCCCCTCACCCTCACAGGCTGCTTCCAGGGAGGAAGGCCCTGAGGGGCCCCGGTTGGTTATGCGTCCTGGCCGGTTTTGACCACAGGGGGCAGTGTGGTTCCATGGGACACTAACCGAGCATTCTTGCTCTCCCTGAGGGAAAAGGGGCGTTTCTCAGGCAAATATGCTTAAGAAACCTCGTATTCAACAAGTGAGTACCTTAGGAAGTCTCTGTGAGGTGTCTCAGGCCCACTCAGATACTCGTGTACATCGGATATCCCCGAAGGACCATATGCCATATGATGTCCCTGCAACTTCTCAGGCCTTAAATTAAGCCCTTTCTTACCCCAGGATGCTGTGGGGGACAAATGTTCCAGGCAGCGTCGCTGGGGACACCCTGCTCTGAAGTCCCGTTGGAATGACCGTCTCCCCTCCCCACTTCTCACAGGCCGCGCACCGCGTGTAACGTTACCAGGGAAAGTTTCGTCTGTGACCAGCCTCGTCTAGGTCACCGGCAGGGATCACATCTTGTCACATGCAGCTGCCCCAGCTCCTGAAATGGAGCTGTGGACAGATGAGGTACTTCATCAACACCGATGGCCTGGGTGATACACTTTAGACCATGTCGTTTGTTTATGACCTGGGGATCAGCTGTTTAGAAGTCTGACTGATTTGAACTCAAATAAGACCAAAAAAAAAAGGAAGGAAGGTTTGTTCCCGAACAGTTCCTACACCCCATAGCTGCCCCCTTCCTTCCCCACCACTTCCCGTGGCCCCACCATGCCGCAGGGCAACAGGATTGATCGCACAGCCTCTCCGCAGATTGCTTTCGTAGGATTCCCTTCCCAACAGGAGCTACACAGAAACAACCTGATCCTAAATATCCTGAAACCTCCTGGTAACACTCGCCATTGTTCGGCAAAATCCAGAAGATGGGCTCTGGCCAGAAGGGGGTTGTTAATGAAATACTAAAAGGACCTCAGATGCTGTGAGCTGATCCCCATAAAATGGTGCCCATGGCCCAAATCCCAATGGAATGTGAAGGCCATCTGGAAGAAAAGGGAAAGGGGGGGAGGGGTTCTTAAATAAACCCAGAGTTTCCTCCTGCAGCTCCATTGCCCCAAGAGGACACCTGAAATTCAACTCCCCAATCCATCCCTCCCTTGTTTTGCCTCAGAAGGCAGCACAGTGAAGTGAAAAGAACATACACAAGGGCTCTGGACTTCAGAGAGACCTGGCTTTGAGCAAGTCATTTCGCTTCCAAGCCCATGGGGGTGTACACAGGACATTGTACTTCACTCCCCAGCATCTGCTTACCCCCTATGGAGCTGCAGCAACATTTGGGGGCAGTTGACTCTAGTCAAGGTTGGGCCGACTGGTCCAAGGACACCATTCCTCCGGTTGGTGATGGGTTCTGGATGAGCGTACAACCTGATCTGGCCATGAAGCTGGAAGGAAATGTCCGCTGAAGGCATGAGCCTCTCTCTCCCACAGCCATTGTGAAAAAAGAATCTGCTCCTGACCACAGCAGAGCCAGCCTCAGGATAGAGCCCGTCCCCAGGATGGACAGAGTGAAGACAACGAATCTATGTCTTTGGTGACACTGTCTGTCGGCTTGTCTAATTCTTCCAGAATTCCCAATCAATACTCAATCCATTCCTGCCCTGTCTAAAGCAGCTGAGTTGGACCTTCTGCCCACACCCTGTAGCTGACCCCAAACAGCAGTCATGGTGGAAAAGGCCCACAAGCATTTGGCCACATATTAGGTGCTCAGCAAAATTTTGCTTCCCCTTTCCCTCACACTTACATAAAAGCAATCTTGAAATGTGGCCAAAGAAAACCCCATTTCTTCCCCTTTCAAGAATTAACTGAAGTGCTCTCCTGTGGGCCTAACATGGTGCCAGACTCATAGTAGGTCTTCAGTAAATATTTGAATGACTCGTAACCCATGACACACATCTAGAGTATGATGTCGGTAATGCCTGGATTTCGGTTTATGGCTTGCTGGATGGGGGTGGAAAAGATAACAGACAAATTTGTTGCAGAGGTCTGAGTCCTGTTTCTAGACTCTGGGAGGAGCAACTGGAACACAAGTCTCCCCCCTTCCCCCCCAGCCCCCTTCCCCCACTTCCTCCACCCCCAGTCTCCATCCCTTCTCTCTCAGATAGACATCTGCCATTGGTGAGCTCAGGAGTCTGGCCAATCACCTACAAAGTAAACCATCTGAGGAATGTCTGGTATGCAGGGTATGCAGTATGGTGTAGGTTTGTTTTTTCTGTTCATCACTTGGCAAGGAAATCCTTCACTATTTTGTCTGGAGGCATTAGCATGGAGCTGAGGACCGACCAAGGGAGTGGAAGGTAGGGGGAAGGAGTAGGACAGTCTTCCCTCTTCTTTTGCTCCCAGGACTGCATGCACCATCCTTCACCTGCTTCCCCCCACCCCCACCCCACCCCCCAGGCGCCCTAGTAGAAGACAAAGTGAAACAGAAGTAGGGGTAGCAGCAGGGGAAGATGTTTCCCTGAAGAGGAGAGTAACTGGCAGCCACAGGGGAGGCCAGGGCAGGGAAGAGGCCAAGCCATTGCAGGACACAGATCAGTGCACTTCACCTTCAGTTCCTAGCTCCTTAGCTTTGTGCAGGGAACCAAATCCGGGCTGGGAGTTCTGAGACCTGGGTTCAAGTTCTGGCTGGGCGATCTTGGGCACATTTCTTGACGGATTTGAACTCAAATAGGACCAAAAAAAAAAAAGGAAGGAAGGTCTTTATTTATTTTCATGAGGGAACAGGACTCCCATCTTCTGCCATGACTCCAACTGGGTCTGGATGGTGGACATCCCTGATGTTTGACAGCTACCAATATTTTTGAGTTTTAATTATATACGAGGAGCTCTTATAAGTACTTTATAAGTATAGTCATTTTTTTTTTATTATTTATTTGACAGAGAGAGACACAGCGAGAGAGGGAACACAAGCAGGGGGAGTGGGAGAGGGAGAAGCAGGCTTCCCACGGAGCAGGGAGCCCGATGTGGGGCTCGATCCCAGGACGCTGGGATCATGACCTGAGCTGAAGGCAGACGCTTAACGACTGAGCCACCCAGGCGCCCCATAAGTATAGTCATTTTCTTCATCAGAGCTAACACTTATTAAGTGCTTGCAGTATGCCAATCACAGTTCTAAGAGCTTTATTTTTGTTGCCTCATATAGTCCTAACTACAAACCTACAGGATAGATACTAACCCCATTTTAGAGATGGGGAAATTGAGGCACAATAAAGTCAAATACTTCCTCCAAGTTCACACGGCTAAAGAAGAGCCGATTCAAGAAGTGAACCCAGGCTGTCTGGCTCAGAAATGTATCCTCAAACACCGTGCTCTATTGTTATTCATTACTCATTTTTCATTTTTAAAAAATGGGAGTATTATCTCCATTTTATGGATAACGAAACAGAGTGAGAGAAGTCATACAATTTCTCCACAGGCTTTACGTGGTAGAGCCAAGAGCCAAACCTAGATGTGTCATCAAAAGCTTTTCCACCACCATGGACTACCTCTCAGCAGACATACACAGAGAGAAGACTCTTCAGACTCCCAGGGAGATCACTGCATCCGGGTGGGTTTGATCTTGGAAGTCGCATTTGTAACCATGATGAGGGTGTCCAAATATGATTTGCAACAAAGTCAAAAACATGACTCCTGCAAATATGTGGCGAACATGTGCCAAAGATTTATTTCACTTATTAATGAAGGAGCCAGTAGAATGGCAAGGTGCATTCAAAAAACATAGAAAACCATTAAGCATCACTGAAAGAATGCTGGGATAAGATTGCAAATTGTTTACAAGATTGATTACCCTATAAGGCAACAAAAGTATAGCATTTGGGTTGTAATCTATTCTACTACACAAAATCATGGCGCCTCTATAAGAATCGTGTGCATGACTATTGGTCTCCTCCAATTTCACATAATACAATGTCCCAATTGCTAGTAAATAGAAGGTCAAAATAAAGGCATATATCCCTAGGGAATGAGATGAGCCCCAAACGGCTCTGTTAAATCATACCCCAGACAGTCATTCTTTTGCCTAACTCCAAGTTTTGGGTACTTTGAACACAGGGCAGTGAGCTGATGACTGCCCCCCCCCCCCCACAAAGCTGTTGTAACATGGTGTTGTAAAGCATGGTGTTTAGGATTAGGAGACCACTGGGTTCAAATTGCGGCCCCGCCATTTTGTGCACCTGTGCAAATCTCTATACCCTGAGCCATAGTTTCATCATCTGTAAAGATTTTTTTTTTTTAATTAGGATAACAATATTCTCTCTTCAACCTCACAGAATTTGGGGAAGGATCCCGTAAGAGTGAAGACAGCAGGACTGGGTCAGTTATTATTCCAGCTTCTGATTTAAGGGGAATGAGCCAGTGGCCATCACGGGAGGTCCTTGAGGGAGAACTTCTAATATAGCGGGATACATTGCTCAGCGCCTAGATCTCTCTGATGCGCCGGCAAACACAGGTGCCTCCCATGAGTATGTGCCACCTGCCGACCGAGCCAGCAAAACAAGGATTGCAAAAGACTCTGGAGCCCTGAGTCATGCTAAGGAGTCAGAACTGCAGTAAGGGTGCTTTTGACAATGAAGCTTTGGAGAGAGACACAATGACCCTGAGTCATTTCACCGGCTGTCCCAGGGTGAGCTCAGAAGCAGACCTAGGTCACAGTCTTAGCCAGGGTTTGGCAAACTTCTCCCCCAGATGGCAGAGACTGTAGGCTGGGCAGGCCACATACAGCCTCTGTGGTTGTATATTCTTTATTTTTAGTTTTAGTTTTGTTTTTTACAACTTTTTTTTTTTTTTTTTTTTTTAGTTCTACAGCCTTTTTAAGATGTAAAAGCTCAGCCACCTGAGTTTGGCCCGCGGGCCAGAGATTGCCGACCCAGATGTCAGCGGCTTTGGCATGGAGAGAACTGTCCCCGAATCCAGCTCTCTTCACCTTCCAGCTGTGTGAGCTCGGGCAAGTGTCCTCACCCCTCTGAGCCTCAGTGTCCTGGGTGATGACATTCTCTCACGAAATACCAGCCGCTCTTCTACTACCTTGCCGAGCATAAAAGAGTGTTTATGAGGCTGAAATAAAATGAAAAGGCCCTGATACGTGAAAAGAATGTGGCATAAGGCAGGTCCGCTATTGCTTGAACCCTAAGGTCTCTGGTGAGGCTGGTTTCTCCTGCCATTACCCTCCTGTACGCTTACCAACGCTTCCCTTTATGGCATTTTCCTGTGGCCATAAGAGCAGAACTGTGCAACATTTATGCTAAAATCTCCAAGGGGATTTTTTGTTTTTAATCTCAAAGGCTGAAGATTAACTCTTATTAAGAAACAAATTCCTGCTCCCATCATGGGGATTCAGACCTAGGGCAGTTCTGAGCTGGAGATACCCAGGTAGTCACTAATTCTCTGCTTTATCCCCAATTTGTTCCTGAAAAGACTTGATAAAAAAAAAATCATTACATGATTTAACATCATTTAAAGGAAATTCCTCTGTGTGGGGGGGGGGAAGGGGGTAAGGTTTTCTGTTTGGTTGGTTTGGGTTTTTTTGTAAGAGGAGAATTCTTCTACAAAGAGAATAATGTGGTTTGCAAATTTGGATTTTGGCATATCTGGTTTTCTTAATTACGTCTGTAACTTCGGCTACTGTTTCTTTAGTGACAGTTCCTGAATTCCCACAGATGGAGTTTTTACTGTGTGAAAACAGACTCTTTGGTACGTAAGACGAAAGCAGAAAATCTCTCTTCAGCACCGCCATGCCAGCCGCCATTAGACCAGATCACATACGCTATCTCGTTTGCTACTGTCGAAAATTCTGCGACATGGGTGGTACTGTCCCCATTTTGTAGATAAAGAGACTGAGGTGCAAGCAAAGGGGTAGACATGGCCCAGCTTTGTCTGACTTCAGGGCAAGTGCTCTTTCCAAGTCAAAAAGCATGAGATTTTTCTCATCATTGAAAAACCAAGAGAGAAGAACTCCATGCTCCACCCCTGCATCCCCTCGCCCTAAATGCCTTCAGTCAATCCAGATTCTAGGTTGACATGAGAACAGTTTACATTAACCCCGTACTCCTTTTGTATTTTGAGAGAAGGAGCTGGGCTGAACACAGAGAGAACACCCATGTGACCGGCCTCCCCCAAGCAACTGGAAGCCCTCACCAGCCTGGGTCAGTCAGGTCCTCACCCAAGCCCAGGGAGGCTACAGAAAGGAGTGTGTGTGGTTTAGATGTGTCCAAACTTCCCTCTGAGTCCCAGCACTGTGCTCACCGGCTGAGTCTCATGCTCTGCTGTCTGCATCACATGGTGACCAGGAGGGACACAGCTGTCCTTGCCTATAAGGGACCGCTCATAATTGTGATTTCCTGATCAGTGGATGCTCTCCCAAAGCCCCCTCTGCCCCCACCCCACGCACACCCTGTGAATCTGGAAGGATGTTTTTAACATTTTTTAAAGATTTTATTTATTCATTTGTCAGAGAGAGAGAGCACAAGCCGGGGGAGCGGCAGGCAGAGGGAGAGGGAGAAGCAGGCTCTCCGCTGAGCAGGGAGCCAGATGCAGGGCTCGATCCCAGGACCCTGGGATCATGACCTGAGCCAAAGGCCGACACTCAACCAACTGAGCCACCCAGGCGCCCCGGAAGGATGTTTTTAAAGTGAAATTTCAGATCCAGGCTCTGACCTGGCCACTTCGGTCGGTCTCAGTTGAGTGTCCGTTGCTTGCCACCAAGTAAGTCCTGAGGAATGACAGGCTTACCACAGAGCCTTGCCTGGTGAATGGCAAGTCTGCGAGAGCCGTCGCTATGTGTGGTTGTTAATAGTGTCTTCGTCTGTTTCCCCGGAGTCAGCACGGTGCTCTGCGCGGGGTAGGTGGTTGCGAAGGTTGACCAGACTGACCGCAGAGGGGGCTTGGGAGGTAGCCCGCAGCTCTGGTGCTCCACCATGCCAGTTGTTGCGCTGTTCCAGTCTTGCTGTCAAGTCTAGCTCATGGTGGGGCGCCCGCGGGGCTGATACATGGCCATGGGGACGCGAGAGACGGCAGTGGCTACTGTTGACGGGGTGCATGCCATGTGCTTGGAACCAATCCAGGAATCAGTAAGCCTCTCAAGGGGGAGGAAGTTTGGTCGAGACAGGGAAAATCATAGAAGACTTTCCGGGAAGGCTTATGTAGTCATCTAACAAATACTTACTGAACGGGGCAAACAAATATCGCACTGACAAGAGCAGGGACTCAGAGTCCGAGGACCTGTCTTCCTGACCTTGGCTCTGACACCCTCTCCGAGCCTCCACCTCCCCAACTTAAAGTGCTTTCTAAATATGCTAGCTTTCCTTCCTACATAGGGGTGCCGTGAAGGTAATGCCCCTGGCGAACTCCTAGCATCCCAGCCCTGCTATGGCCCTTTCTGCAGGTTTTCGGGGGTGGTAGCAAAATGGTTACGAACGAGGCTGCCTGTTCAACTCCTTCTCTGCCCCGTAATAGTCTTTGTGCCTCAGTTTCCCCACTTGCAAGAGAAGAATCAAACTGGTACCTATGCCAGGGGTTGTTGGGGAGATTTAAATGCACAAGTCCACCTAAAAGGCCTAGAATAGTACCTGGCCCATAGAAAGGGCTTGCTATGGGCTAACTAACCATCATTATACTATTGTATAATATACACTTGTCTGTCTAGAGCAGCACGTTCAGGAGCTCAGAAATATCGCTGCACCAAATGAACAACAGCTAATGTTTTTGTCATGTCTACAGTAAGCACTTTATATATATTAACTTACACAATCATCATACAACCCTATGGGTACAACTTAGCATTCCCATTTTCCACATGAGGAGACTGAGGCACAGAGAGGTTCAGTACGTTCCCCAAAGGCCCAGAGCTACAATGTGGCAGAGTCAACAACATTGACTCTTTCTTCTGATAAATATTTATTTATCAGAATATTTACCAGATTATGCAGTTAATATATATTCAAGGTAAAAAATTTAAAACTACAAGAAAGCATACTAATAAAAATCAACTTACATTCTACTACCCAGAGATGAACATTGGGTCAACCATCTTTTTCTGCATGTGCTGGGTCTGTGTTTCTGTGTGTGCCTAGTACTTGCATAGTGAGATCATGGCGTAGATGCATTTTTTCTTTATCATAAACACTGTTATGGGTTGAATTGTGTCCCCCCCACACATTTATATGTTAATGTTCTAACCCCCAACACCTCAGAATATGACCTTAGTTGGAAATGGGGTATTTACAGCGGTAATGGAGTTGAAGTGAAGTCATTTGGGTGGGCCCTAATCCAGTATGACTGGTGTTATTATTACAAGGGGAACTGTGGACACAGATACGCATAGAGGGAAGAAGATGTGAGGAAGCATCTTCTCCAAGCCAAGGAAAGAGGCCTGGCACAAATCCCTCCCTCACAGCCCTCAGAAGCGACCAGCCCTGCCGACACTTTGATCTCGGGCTTCAGGCTTCCAGAACTGTGAGAAAATACATTTCTTTGTTAAGTCACCCAATCTGCATATTTTGTCACAGCAGCCCTAGAAAGGTAATACAAGCACCCTTCAGTACTTTTTTGATCTCTGCTTACTTTCTTGCACCTTATCTCCAACCCCCCCCGCCTTTCTTCCCCTACACTGGTTTCCACTCCATTGGATCCAACATGGTGCAGGGCCCCTGGGATTTTTCTAATGGATCCTAATTGTCTCTAATTTCTACCAGGTCCTACTCTGGGTGATGGGACCAGAAAGACTTTCAGAAATTGCTCAGGAGTATCTCGATATGGTCCACATCTGACCCCTACCGAGGCCTCGACTTTCCTGAAAGAAAGTCAGGATTATGGAGAAGCTGGAAGGGAACTGTTCCCAGCTGCAGAGTAGTGGAGGAGAAAGGGTGTCCACAAGCCATTGTGAGTGTTTCAGAAAATCCTAATAGACCTCATAGCTTTTATTTTTAACAGAACCAAATTAAGTACCGGAACAGCTGTCCAGGTAGCCAACTGAACTAATTCAGAAAGATGGGGCCACTTAACTCCAGTCTCCCAGTACATCTCCCTATTGAGCTGCTGAGAGGTAAGTGAAGTGGACAGCATTGTCTAGGAGCAGTGGGGGTAGAAGATCCCTCTGTCGAGCCTCTTGGTGGCCCACGTGAAGAACTGCCCCATGCAGTCACGGCAAGCACCGGCAGCCCCAAGCCCTGTGGGGCCTGTGTCAGTCGGCAGCACGTGACCCAACAGTGGTGCCTTCGTGGCGCCCATCACTGGAATGCAGCTGGCCAAGTTTGAAATCCTCGATGCCTTCCAGGAAGTGATCAGCTGAGCATCAGCAGAGGCAACAAAAGAGAAAACGAAATCTATGAAGGTCAGTTAATAAAAAGAGAAAACATTGAAAGCCACACGAAAGGACTTGGTAACTACGGCCATCTGTCCTTGGTGAGCGTGAGACTCAGGCCATCCACTTAGGAATGACAGAGACATGGGTGGGCGTTTATATACGCAGCTCCATGCAACAAAAGAAAAGTCACCATTACCAAGGCCTGGGGCTGAGGAGTTAGAATCTTTTTTTTTTTTTTTTTAATATTTTATTTATTTATTTGACAGAGAGAGACACAGCGAAAGAGGGAACACAAGCAGGGGCAGTGGGAGAGGGAGAAGCAGGCTTCCCGTGGAGAAAGGAGCTCAGTGCAGGGCTTGATCCCAGGACCCTGGGACCATGACCTGAGCTGAAGGCAGATACTTAAGAGACTGAGCCACCCAGGCGCCCCGAGTTAGAATCTTTTAACACGCAAAGGCTCGGGTTGGGGCTGGGAAGAAATGAGTGATGAAATGCGGCCGTGATGGTGCAAAGGTTGGAACCCACTGAATCAAGGGATGGGGACACAAGGGGAGGAAGATGAGCCAAGGGCAGTAAATAGAAAACCTCCTATGCGCCCGGTCTCGTGCTAGGCCAGTGGTTCTCAGACTCTGTGATCTCAGGACCCCTTTACACTCTTAAAAATTATTGATGACCCCCTAGAGCTTTGTATGAGTGGGTTCTATCTATTGACATTTACCACTTTATAAATCAAAACCGAGAAAAATTTAACAACAAGAAAACCCAGCACACGTTCTACGAGCCAGTCAGAGCCAGGAGCCTTTGGAAAACTCTACTGTACCCTTGTGAGAGTGAAAAAGGCAAATAACATCTTAGAATTTTCTTTTTTTTAAAGTAAACTCTATGTCCAAAGTGGGGCTCAAACTCACTACCCCAAGATCAAGAGTCACACACTCTACCGACTGAGCCAGCTGGGCACCCTGATATCTTGGAATATTCAAAAGAAAGTAGTTTTGACCTTGCAGCCCTCCAAGGGTCTGGGAGACTCTCTAAGGCCCCTGGATCACACTTTGAGAGCTCCTGGGCTAGACTGCTCTGTCTAGATTAGCTCATTGAAATCTCTTCCCCTGAAATGTATAGGGTTACTATTCCCATTTTCCACATGAGAAAACTGAGCGCTTGAAAGGTCTAGGAACTTGCCCTAGGTGACAACGGCTATCAATGAGCAGACCAGGCTTCAGCCCTGCTCTGACCCCGGAGCCCGTGTTTGAATTGGACTTGACCAGAGGCAGGGCCAGGCCCGGGAGGGGAGCAGCTAGGCAGTCTTCAGGCGTTCATGAGGGACCACACGGTGGGAAATACAGACCTTCCCACCAGGGAGCTGACTGGCCATGAGGAGCCGCTGGGGTGTCCAGGCTGAACCCCACTCCGTGTGCCTGCAACATGGGCACGAACCTCTGACCGTCTGGTCTGGGGAGGGAGGGACCTGGAGGTGTGGCAGGAATGAGCCAGTGGAGAGGGGGGCTGCCAGGCGGAGGGCTCGGTGAGGCACATCCCCGAGGGGCTGGGCTGGGCTGGGTGAGGCCTGAGGGTCAATCACCGCAGGGACTGACTCCCTCCCCAGGCCTGAGCGCTTGTCCTGGATCTGGGCAGGAACCTCAGGGTCACAGTGAGCGGAGGGCGGAAGATGGTCTGCACGGCCTGAGCAGAAAATAGCTCTGTTCTGGCTAACCCGCACGGGTGAAGGATCAGCCCGGAGAATCTGGGGACTTTTCCAGGACCATAATAGGTGATTTCATTCCAAAGCCTGACATTGGGAGTATCACTGAAATCCGCCGAGAGAGCGAGAGTTTTTTATTAGAAGAGCATTCCAGAGCTACTGCTGGCCTTCCGCTGGGGAGCTCTGCTTCCAATCTCAGAGATGTCAGTTTTAAAGGCACAGGAGCTCAGTGTTCTGCAGCAGGGCAGCAGGGCGGAGGGGCCCACCGTGGCCAGCTTCCTCCCCGCCCGTGCTCAAGGCCGCGCCCAGACCTCCGACTCTGGGGCCCCTGTGCTGCTCCCCAGCTCCCAGGTGGGCTTGGGGAACATCCAGCCTTGAAATTGGGGGTGCCCTTGGCTACCCATTCAGACCCTTCCACGGAGGGGGTGTCCACACCTTCAGACTTGCTCACGTTCCCTTACTCAGACACTTAGCTCCTGGGCACACTGTTCCAGATCACAGGCCCCTGTGGCCCACATTCCCTGCCAGCCTGGCGTCTGCCTGCCACTCCCAGGCAGGGACGGCCACACTCAGCAGCAAAAAGAACACTAAGAGTAGCTCACACCTGACCACACACCCCGGGTTTCAGGTTACACAGTGGCCCTCCTCCAGAGAAGAGGAAGCTGAGGCCTGGTGAGGCGAATGAGTGTTTAAGGTCACCCCAGGGAGAGCGCACCAGGCCCCAGGTCTCTCCCTCTGGGCCCAGGGTTCTCTGAGCTGCACAGTGTGGCATTTGAGGGCCAGGTGGGGAGCAGGAGAGGCAGGACGTTAGAGCCCTCTCCTCACCTTTGTGTGATCTCGGGGCGGGGGGGGCCCATCTGCATTGAGTCCTGGAAGAATCCTTCTTTGAGGTTAGAAAGGTACCAGTTCCAAGAATCAAGCAGCTGAGCATTCTGTTTGACTTGAGTTCTCTCTCCTAAAGAGCCCCCACCCCACCCCCCACTTAAGGGATTCTCTCAGGGCCTTCCGCTCTCTGGTTTCTGGGAGGGAGGAGCTTGCCCTTGCTAATCGCAGGAGTTTCGGTGGGCCAGGCTAGCCTTTGATATCCTTCCTGTGATGTGATCATGGCCACTCAGCGGGTTATTTAATAATGTGCCCTGTGGGAAGGAGACTCTCCGGCCTTTCAGGGCGGTGTGAGAGCTCCTGCAGCTGCCGTCCCGGGGGCGGGTCACGACTAGAAAGGGAGCTAACCTCACTACGGGGCCCAAAGGGAATGCTTGCCCTGGCAAAGCCACCTCTGGGAAACAGCTCTCTGCCCAGACCAGGGAGGGGAGAATTCTGGGGAGCCCTGCCAGCTATAGGCCTGGCTGACCTCTGGGGGCCCCTCTAATGGTGCAGCCGTGGGAAGCCAGCCCAGGACTCCCCTGAACCTTTGCCCTGAATGGGCCCTTCAGCTGGTCACAGGTGAATAAGGCCCAGGGCAAGCCAGGCAGCCCCAGGGGCCACGGAAGCCTCTCAGGAGAAGGGGGCCCGGGTGTGATGCTCTACTCAGAGAGATCACATGCAGGTAAAGCAAGCTCACCTGCAGCCTGGCTGAGGACTCTGGTCTCCATGTGGAGTGTGAGTTGTCAGAAAAGACCTGATACGTGAGTGTTACGGAGCAGCCGAGAGAAATCTCGAAATCCCCTCATAGTCATCCTCACTGGGCTTGCCGGCTTTCTCTAGCAGTTACAGGATTCTGGGGTAGACTGAGGCATGGAGAGGCACTCACATGGTCTTTTTGCCTCTAGGAAAAAATGTTTCACTCCACCCAGATGCTTGCTGGGTCCTGAGTTTCCAGTAAGGGGCTCCTGGGGTCACTCTCTTGTGCTGGACATAGAGCTGGTGGATGATTCCAACCTCCTAGCTGCCCTGCTGGCAAAAATTTTTGAGAATCTAAGGGAACCTACCCTAAAGTTTATTCCAGGGAAGCCAACTTTCCCCCTTCTAAAGTGCTTCCTCTTTGTAGAACTGTGTTCTTCAGCCCTTGGCTCCACATGGGTGTGTGAGAAGACCACATTTGTCCTTTAGTCTTGGACATTTGGGGGCTGGGGTCAGCTAGGGTGTCACCACCCATGAATCGGTCACTGGTGGCCCACAGCCCTGAGGAGAGCAGAGGGAGGTAGGACAGTGAGTAGATAAACAAGCAGCGGCATGAGAATGTGATTTGCCTGCTGTTGGAGGCGAGGACAAGCGCTGAGAGAGCGGAGGTGGTCATGACTAACGCCTGTGGGAGCAAAAGAAGCTTGGTGGCCATAATGCCACATTAGCCTTCATGGGGCACGGCCCAGTGAGGAGGCCGTCAGTGTGCCCTGGCGAGGCCTGGGGCAGTTCGTGAGAAGGTGGGGGCCCACCGTGAGGAGTGAAAGAGCTAAGCCCAACATGTTGGTGGCCCCCTCGAGGGCCCCTGGGTGGCAAGCCTGGCCTCCACCTGCTCCTGAGAGAGGATTTTTAGAATAGGCTTCTGCCAAAGGTGTGGAGTGAGGCGGGGTCATGGGGTGCAAGTAACAGAAACTCATGGGCTGCCTTGAGCGAAGAAGAAATCTATAGGGAGACCACTGGGGTGCTCACAGAATCGGCAGGAAATCTGGAGAAACTGGGCTTGGAAAACAGACAGGAACGGAGAGAGAGTGGGCAGCAGCCCACAGGCAAAGGGCATGTCACAGAAACTGCTGCCAGAAATGATCTCCCAATTGTCCCTTCATCTCGGCATCTTTCCTTCAAAGGTCTAAGTGCCAAACGGTAGAGACTCGGATCCCTTCTCTGCCTCCTGACTGCCAGGGGACAAAGAACAGGACCCTCTGGCTCCCAGAGTCTGGGGAAGGGAGCCTCAGAGGTCTCAAGAGACAGACAGCAGTCACTCTCCGAATGTGTCCTTTTCTTGGCTGGAGAGCTGCTTCCGGTGTTTTATCCCTGCTCCTCCACTATTGAAAAGTTCAACAACATCCTGGGGGACCCGGATGAAGGGAAGGGAGAGGTTAATTTTCTGGTTTCTGCCTTTACCAATGTGACTAGTTCGTTTCTTTCTCTGGCCTTTTGCAAAAAATGTCGTGATCGTCTGTAGGCGTAGAGAGCCCGCTGTGACTGACATGGAACAGGGTAGGGGAATCCTAAACAAAAAGGAAGGAGGACATCTCTGTAAAATACTTACAATGGTCATAGTTTGTTAAATGTCTTCTGTATGTCAGGCTCTGGGTTAAGTACATTTGTTAATGTAGCAAGGAGAAAAATTTATTTAAAAAGCTTGCTTCACACTATTTGTAACAGCCTCAAACTGGAAACTACCCCAATATCCACCAAGATGACGATAAGTAAATTGCAGTATATTCATAGATTGGAACACCATCCAGCAGCATTCTCAGGGGACGGGCTGCCCCTGTAGGTGCCTGAGACCCTTTCAGGAAATCTGCAAGGTCAAAACTATTTCCATAATAATTCTAAGACATTATTTGCCTTTTCTGCTTTATTGACGTTTGCACATATTGATGGTGCAAAAGCAAAGGTGGATAAAACCACGGGTGACTTAGCACACATCCAGGCAGTGACCCTCAGCTGTGCTAGTTAGTCGCTGTGTTCTTCTTTATCGTACATTCACAGAAAAAAATGGGGCCGTTTCACTTAAGATTATATCTTGCTGAGGGAGCCTGGGTGGCTCAGTCGGTTAAGCGTCTGCCTTCGGCTCAGGTCATGATCACAGGGTCCTGGGATCGAACCCCACATCGGGCTCCCTGCTCCGAGGGAAGCCTGCTTCTCCCTCTCCCTCTGCCTCTGCCTCTCTCTCTGTCTCTCATGAATAAATAAATAAAATCTTTTAAAATTAAAAAAAAAAGATTATATCTTGTGAAACAGTAGAGATTATGAATTCTATGAAACTTCAATCCCTGACTATATGTCTCTAATATCTGTGTGACGAAACAGGAAGCACCCATAAAGCACTTCTGCAAAGTACAATGATGTCAGGAAAGGCATTCATGTGATTGAGTTACAAGCTAAACTAGCCACTTCCTTGTGTGTGATTCATGGTGCACATGTGCAAGACACGCTCGCACTAGGAATGGAACCGCTGGGTCATGGCATATGTCGTGTTCGACTTGATGAGAAAATACCGAACTGTTTCCAAAGCATAGGGAATGTGTATGAGGTCTTGTGAATTCACATTCCAACACTTGTTATGGTCCAACATTTACATTTTTTGCCCAAATGAATGGTGATAAAATGATAAAACACAATTTGTGTTTTCCTAATTGTTAATGAGGTAGGATGTGTTCATCGGCCATGTGTTTTGCCTGCCACTGCTAATTTTGAATCAGCCTTGTCAGCCAATGTCACAGAAAATGTGAGCATGTGTGACACCAGCTAGGGAGGGAAAGGTGACTTATATTACCACATTTAATATATCATAAGATGCCATCAATTATAAGAGGCATCATCAATTTAATATAGATTTCTAGAGAAAAAGAAATGTCAAACCAGATTATACCTTTTCAAAAAACTAATAATAGTGTACATTATTTATCAGTACAATCACACACCATTTTCTTTTTTAACGTCACCATCTCTAATCAATCTTCGCATTCAGGGTCTAAAGATTCCTCCAGTTGAGGCAAACACTGTAAAAGCAGTGTAGATGTATGGAGCCTGTTCCCATGAATGGACATCCTGAGCATACTTAATACAGTTAATAGGCCAGGTTTTTGTTGTCATTATTGTTAAAGATTTTATTTATTTTTTTGAGAGAGTGAGTGTGTGTGCATGCTAGTAGGGGGAGAGGCAAAGAGAGCGAGGGAAAGAAAGAGAATCTCAAGCAGACTCCGCACTGAGCTTGGAGCCTGACGCAGGGCTTGATCCCACAACCCTAAGATTGTGACCTGAGCTGAAACCAAGAGTGGGATGCTCGACTGACTGAGGGGCCCAGGCGTCCCAATACGCCAGGTTTCATGTGCATTTCCTATTCAGTTAAACTCACAGTTTCATTTTCTCTGTAATTGAATTACTTATCACTGGAAATTTGAAAGTCAGCCAGACACTTCTGACAGATGGATGTGTAACGTCTAGGGACAATCTTCCACAAGGCACAAATTAGCCACAGCAGCCTCTCACAGCTCTCCATTCCGTGATCTGCTCAGAGAGACTGGCTACGTCTGCACACCCTCACAATGACAACCATGTCACAACTCCCTCCTCTGATTGTTGCTAGCAAATTTTGGCTGACATCAATTAAAAGACACAAGCCAATCCCAGAAGCATTCAAAAGCGAAAGTAAGCATCTTATCTTTTTTTTTTTAAGATTTTATTTATTTATTTGATAGAGAGAGACACAGCGAGAGAGGGAACACAAGCAGGGGGAGTGGGAGAGGGAGAAGCAGGCTTCCCGCAGAGCAGGGAGCCCGATGCAGGACTCGATCCCAGGGTCCTGGGATCATGACCGGAGCCGAAGGCAGACGCTTAACGACTGAGCCACCCAGGCTCCCCAGCATCTTATCTTTCTTAATTATTTATTAACTAAATTATAAATATACATGGATCTGTGTGTGTGCGTGTGTGGCTAGAATTTATTGAGCATCTACTAAGTGATAAATTCCATGTCAGGGACTCTCCATTCATTATCTCTAATCTTTAGAGTAATTCTGTGAGGTTGGTAATATTATCCTCATTTTAAAGAAAACTGAGATTCAAAGAGACAAAATAACTTGACCAAGGCTCATGAGAGGCGGAATCGGTATTCAAATCCAGCTGTCTCTGGCTTCAGGGCCCATAAACTTTCTAGCACACCATAAAAGGCACAAATATTGAGCCTTTTTTAGGTACTGAACTCCATGGGCCCCTGGGTTAAGATCTCAGGCAACTCATTGGCTGGTCTGGTGTGTTACGTCTCTAACGGGTGGACACGTCCCTTTATGAAGGTTACTGGCAGGGACAATAGCGAGATTTACTAGAGAGTTGAGCAATGTTAAAAATAACAACAAGGTATTTACTCCTAATCCTGTTAAGCTCCTCGGAGCTGTGTGCTGGCTGAGCAGGGGAGGGCATGTTCGTTGGCCTGAGTACAGGTGGGTCTCACGTTGCTGCTACAATCTCCCGCATTTTCCCACCTCAGCCAGGGCTCTGTGTCACTGTTTCTAGTGTTGGTTACTGCACAACCCTAACCTTTGTTGTTATGATGGATTCGTTGTCAGCACAGAGGCTCCGAATCAGCCCTGGAAAGGTACTTCTTTTCCTTAGGCATGTCCCATGCTGAGGGAGAAGGTGTTCTAGACAGAGGGCTTACACACAGGTCTGGTTTGGAGCTCCCCCAGGCCTGAAGACATCTCGGGTGGGGGCGGGAAGGGGCCGTTCCCTGCCTCTAGACAGAATGACCCTAAGCTATCTTGGGCAAGTAGAAAAGCTCGTTTGGGTTTTCAGACCTTCCCAAAGGAGCGTTTCTCATCTCCCTTAAATGTATGGGTTAGTCTGGACATTCACAAACTTTTCATCACCACAAACCCATTTTATAATTTCTCCCCCATGGGCCTCTTCTTCTGAAGGACTTTTGTCCACCAAGCTCCATGTTGCCTTTTAAACCTCTCTATGAATTAGGTATGATCAGCAGAAAAAGAGAGACGCAGCCAAAAGCGAAAGAATTTGAGATTTTACTCAGTATAGGTTTTCTTTTTTTTTTTTTTTTTAAGATTTTATTTATTTATTTGACAGAGACAGAGAGAGCAGGAGCACAAGCAGGGGGAGTGGGAGAGGGAGAAACAGGCTTCCTGCCGGGCGGGGAGCCTGATGTGGGACTTGATCCCAGGACCCTGGGATCATGACCTGAGCCGAAGGCAGACACTTAACGACCGAGCCACCCAGGCACCCTCAGTATAGGTTTTCATGTGAAAGTAAGTTTCCATTTCTCTTGGATAAACACCTAAAAGTGGGCTTGCTGGGCTCTAGGATAAGTGCTTCTTTAACTTTATAAGAAGCTACCCAATTGTTTTCCAAAGTGGTTGCACCACTTTGCATTCCCACCAGTAATGTCTGGGAATTACAGTTGCTCCTCAGCCTTACTAGGACCTGATATCATCAATTTTCAGAAAGATTTTAGTCATTCTAACAGGTGTGCAGTTTTAAGTTGAATTTCCCTAATAACTAATGATGTTGAGCATATTTACATATGCTTATTTGCCATCTATATCTGTTCCTTGGTAAGCTGCCTATTCAAACCTTTTGCGTATTTTTAAATGGGTTGTTTGTTTTCTTATTGAGTCTTGAGAGTCCTTTATATATTCTGAATATAACAAGCCCTTTGTCTGATAAGCGTTTTGCAATAACGTTCTCCTAGACTGAGGCTTGTCTCTTTATTTTCTTAGCAGTGTTTTGTTCTCTGTTTTTTGTTTTGTTGGTTGGGTTTGGTTTGGTTTGGTTTTGTTTTGCGGGGCAGAAGTTTTTTATTTTGACAAAGTCTGATTTATCCATTTTCTTTTATGGATTGTGCTTTGGGTACCATATCTAAGAAATGTTTGTCTAGCTCAATATTACAAAGACTTTCTCTACGGTTTCTGCTATAAATTTTATAGTTTTAGGTTTTACATTTAAGTCTATGATACCTTTTGAGTTAATTTTTGTATAAAGTATGGAATATGGATCAAGGGTCAAGTTTCTTTTCTTTTTTCCAAATGGATATCCAATTGTATCAGCACAATGTGTTGAAAAAAACATTCTTTCTCCATGAATTGTTTTTGTAACTTTATCAAAAATCAATTGACCATATACATGGGGGTCTATTTCTAGACTCCCTTTTTTGTTCCATTTGCTAATACCACTTGATCTTGATTACTCTAGTTCCACAGTAAGTACTGAAATAAGATAGTATGAATCCTCCAACTTTATTTTTTTCTTTTTCAGTTGTTTTGACTATCCTAGGTCCTTGGCTTTCCATATAAATTTTAAAATCAGCTTGTTGATTTCTACAAAAAGTCTGCTGGGATTTCAGTCAGGATTACATTAAATCTATCAGTCAGTTTGGAGAGAACTGATGTCTTTACAATGTTTAGTCCTCCCATCTGTGCATTACTTCCCTCATTTAGGTTTTCTTTGGTTTCTTTTATTAGTAGTTTGCAGTTTTCAGCCTACAGGTCCTGCACATATTTTGTAAAATTTATACTAAGTATTTCATGGTTTTTGTTCCTTTGGTGCTATAAGTGGTACTGTTTTCTTAATTTAAATTTTCAGTTGTTCACTGCTAGCCTATAGAAACAACTACTTTTTGTCTATTGACCTTGTGTCCTCCAACCTTGCTAAACTCACTAGTTCTAATTGCATTCTCTAAGATTGCTTGGGATTTTCTATGTAGACATTCATGCCATCTGCAAATTGAGACTGTTGTATATTTTCTTTTGCAATCTACATTTTATTTCTTCTTCTTGCTCTATTACATCAGCTACATTCTAATACCATGTTAAACTGGGCTCTCTAGGATAGGCACTTTGATGGCAGGAAAGGCTTTGTTAACCCCACAAGACGATGGTGGAATTGCTACATTTTCCTGAGGAACTTTGATTCTAAGGAAATTGCTGTTGACATTTAGCTCATTAATAACAATACTTAACACCTCTTGATCACCAGCTCTAAGACCAGTACTCCACAGTTTACGTGTATTATTTTACTTGATCCTGACATCAGCCTTATGAGATAGATATTACTAACCCCTCTTTGAAAGTAAAGAAACAGATGCTCAAAGAACTTAAGAAACTTGCCTCAGGTAACAGTTTCTCCTTTTCAAATGGCCAATTCAAATCTATTACTCCCGATCTCCAAAGTCTGTGTTCTTTGCACTACACCACACTGCTTATGGTCCAAATCATTTTGAGCAGGTCTCAATCTTGTCTACACATGACAGGCCCTTGGGGAGCTGTTAAACATTATGGCCATCTGGGTTCCCCCCCAGACTAATTCAGTCTGAATCTCTGGGGCTAGGGCCTGGGCCTGGGTACCTTTTCTAAAAACTCCCAGTTGACGCTGAGCTACATCAGGGCCCAGAACATGGGGCTTGTCACTCCTAAAGAGAGAGGCCCTCCTGTCCTTATAGCACAGGGACCCGAGGTGCTTGGTCTCTAGATCTGGAAGCAGTGGGTAATGAATGCTTAGCAGGAGGTCACTGCTATGTCTGCTTTCGGCCTGGGAGGCTCAGGGCTATAAAAGGCAAAGCTTTCTCCTTCATTTCTTAAATGCTAGTAAATCCAAGGAGTGTGTCATGGTATTTTAGCATCAACTTATCACACATGTTTGTGCTGGCTTAGACTTCAAGTATTGATGGAAAACAGGTGGGACTCCTCAAAGCCTCTGTTAAGGACTTAATGGGTTACAAAAAGATGCTAATGAAACAGTTTGATGAGAGGAATGTTGCCATTTCAGAGGACCTGGTGGGGGGGACCCTCTTTTCTCAGAGAGATTCGGCCTGCTGGGGCATCTTTCAAAGCAAAAAGCCAAGTTCCTTGCATCACTGTGGGAGGCAAGAGCATCCCTAAAATGGGCTGCCTAGAGTAGCCACAGTTAAGAAATGGAAGCTTCTCTCTGACATGGCAGATTGAGGCTAAGGCGAGATATTGGCAGCATAAAATGATTTGGGGGCCAGCTATTACTAAAGCTTTGGGATGCCTTTAGTAGTTTTTCCACCCCCGATATGGCATCTAATCTGGGTAACAGGGTCTTGTTTGAAATGTCCCTATAACATGGATCATGTTTTTGCTGTTATTATTTTAAACTTATTTTTTTCCCATGCTAAGGGTAGAATGCACATCATGGAAAATTTAGAAAATGCACAACAGTCACCAATGTAAGGCTGAGGAAAATTGTTACGAGACTAATACTGCATTAGAACTTTCAGAAACATCATCCCGTCTAATCCTCATGGGAACCCTTGGAGCAGACGAGCCTTATTCCTGTCTTCAGATGAGAACCCCAAGGCTCATGCATACTCAGTGGTTTGCTCCAGGCTCCCACATGGAGGCAAGTGGCCTAGCCTGAAAGCACCTTCTCACACTCAAAGCCATAGCTCATTCTGGAATATTTTTTTCCAGCCTTTCTTTTCTTAAGCAAACATTTTTTTATTTTGATGTGATCTTTGGTTCCCTACTTTTGAACACGGGAAAAATTCAGTTTTGCTTGTGCCTTTTTTTTTTTTCCATGTAACTTTCTCATAGAAACAGTTTTCCAGGGCGCCTGGGTGGCTCAGTCAGTTAAGCGTCTGCTTTCAGCTCAGGTCATGATCCTGGGGTCCTGGGATCGAGTCCCGCATCGGGCTCCCTGCTTTCCAGGGAGTCTTGCTTCTTCCTCTGCCCCTCCCACCACTTGTTCTCTCAATCTCAATCTCTCTCTCAAATAAATAAAATCTTCAAAAGAAAAGAGAAAAGAAACAGTTTTCCGGATAGTTTTTAGCCTTGGAGCATTCATTTGATGGATGGCACGCTATTAGAACAGGCTTTGAGGGAAGTTCCTCCCAGGTGAAGATTTGTCTTGGCAAAAGTGGCTGTGGATGAAACTGGGTTCAGAGAGCACATGGCCGTCACCAACAGGAGTGGGGTGCTGTGGGAGTGAATGCCGGCCTGGCAGAGCCAACAGGAAGGAAAGAACTGGGTTTTCCCACCACGCAGACTGATTTCAGCTCAACTCATTTTTGAGCAAACCACTCTCCTGATTGCCCATGAGAATGGAAGCTTTTTTTTTTTTTTTTAAGATTTTATTTATTTATTTGACAAAGAGAGAGACACAGCGAGAGAGGGAACACAAGCAGGGGGAGTGGGAGAGGGAGAAGCAGGCTTCCCGCGGAGCAGGGAGCCCGATGCGGGGCTCGATCCCAGGACCTGGAATCATGACCTGAGCCGAAGGCAGACGCTTAACGACTGAGCCACCCAGGCGCCCCGAGAATGGAAGCTTTTGAAAAATAAGGATTTTATTTTTTGAAGAGCCGGGATGACGTAGGAAATAAAAAAAGAATGATCGTTGCACAGTTATACGCAAACCCAGAAAGGGGGAGCCAGGGGTCTATGCCGACTGCTTGGAGGCAGGTCCTGGGAGAGCCCCCGTGCTCACTCGGCAGGCTGGAGCAGGCCAAGGCTGTGGGAAGCAGAGCAAACAAACACGACACATAGAAACAAGCCCCAGGGAGACAAGGGCAAGCCGTGGAGAAGAGGCAGGCCTGGATTTCTGGCCAGAAAGACAGGAACGAAGACCATGTTTGCTTTAAAATCCTAAGCAGTTATGGAAATTCCCAATCCAAGAGGGTAGGAGTCGGCAAACCTCTTTTATCATCTCTGTTTCAGGTGAAAAGGACAAACCCCACCTTTACATGTTTCTGGCCAAGGTCTTGCCTTTTTCTTTATTTCACAATAGATTCATTGACCCACACTGGTGTCCGTGGGTGGAGACGGCAAACAGGGACATTCACACGACAGAGTGAACAGCACTCCCTGCAAACTGGGATGCCTCTGTTTTCTTTCAACTGAAGGGTTTGGCTAATTAACTACCAGGGATTCCGGTGGGCCATTAGCCCCAGCCCTCCACCAAATGTCCTGGGTTTTCTCCCTTTCACATTTTGACCCTGTGCTTTTTTGGCTGAAGAATAAAGGAAGGAAAAATCTGAAGTGCTTTCTCTGACTCTCAAAAAGCCTCGATTCCTACAGGGGAGAATTAAAAACAAAGCACGCTCGGACTCTCAGCCCAAGTGGCCGCAATATCTCTGCTATGAAATCTGCAGGTGAAGGACGGAGCGGGAGAGTCTGTTTTGCATTAGAATTCTTGGCAAAGCACTTTGAGGCGCATCTGGAAAAGAAGGGAGAAGGACTGTCGGTGAGGTTTGTTGAATAAGCCCCTTTTCCCCATCGCACGTCTGTTGGCTTCAACCTCTCGAGGTCACCTGAGACCAGGTTTCCAGTCCCTCTGCAACCCTCTTCACGTGCAGGTACATCATCGGGGTATATCGTGTCTAAAGTGGAGAATCCAAATAAGGAAAACCCAGTTCATTCTCATTTCTCTAAATGTCAATTGAAGTCCTCCCGCAGACAATCCTACTCTCACTAATGCGGTGAATTCCAAGGGGAAGGGTCAATAATAAGGACCCCTTAGATTTATTTGTGTGGAATTAGTTTTCAGGGTGATATCTTAGCAAGGTTTTCGCCTGAGCATCAACACTATTTGCATGAAGTAGCAGATCTCCATTTTACGGATGGAGGAAAAAGCAAAACAAACAAAAAACAAAACCCTGAGGCCCAGAGAGGGTGGGTGACTCACACAAAGTTCCACAGCCGATGGGAGCCAGAGCTGGGGCTAAGAATCTGACCCCTACCCACCACAGCGTATAATAGATCAGACTACATTTATCCCTGCTTGGAGCAGCCTCTCCCCAGCCCCCACCTCGTCCCCTTTCCCGAATGTCTCAGGTCTTAAATGCCACTTCCTCTGGGAAGCCCTCCCTGATGGAGCCTCACCTTCATGTTAAGTTAGTTCTCCCTGTTAGCACCTTGTGCACTTTTTCTTTAGGGCACTTATCACAAATTTTAACCATAGTTTGGAGTGATTATTTGCTTAGTGTCTGCCCCTTCGGCAAGACTGTAAGCCCCTGTGGACAGAAATGTGTCCAGTCTTGGTCATCACTGTAAATGAACAAGACAGTACTCAGCACAGTGCCTAGGACATGATGCTCCCCCCAACCCGCACCCACACTACACACAAATGTTTGTGAGATAAATGAACAAATGAATAAAAAATTGCCCAACACAGTGGGGAATGCTGAACCCAGACCAGCTTCCTAACTTCCTTGGTGAGCTAGCCAGGAAGGGATTTCCCAAGGAAATTGCTGGAGATTCTCAACAAGGCTGTGTGAAACCCTTTGCTAAACATTGAGAGATCTCGGTCCTGAAAGGTTAGAGGCTGGAAGACTGAATTGTGAAGGATTTCTGCTTCTGGCCAGACTCAGGAGCATCAGCGATAAATAGGCCAGGGGTGCCTACAGAAGCTAGTTCATGTCCCACGGGTCATTTCTAGCTCCCATCCTCCTGTGTTCTGGGGGACCATCGCTGCTTCCTGGGCGGATGCCTGAGGGCATGAGTCCCTCGGAGTAACGGCCTGGCTCTTCCTAGCCTTACCCGCTGCTCCGGGGCCTGGGAGAGCTCTCGCACCTAGCTGGCCAGAATCAAAGGGTGGTCATAGCACACATCATCCAGGGTCACATGGGCAAACCGGCCAGAGCGGGCGGAAGGACTGGTCTAGAGAGCAGCAGAGCTGGAACCAGCATCCGGGACTCCTGACTCTTTGCCTGATAGTCTCTCCACCGCCACTCAGTCCATGAGAGGATGCGTCCAGCCCCTTGGCATGTGCTCAGTGCTGCCTATGCTGGATTCCTAAAGGGAAACAGAAAGTCTTGAAAAAGAAATACCCAAAGAAGAAACATACAAAATAAGTGTCAGGTATGGTCCCAACTTCCAGGAACTTACAGTTTTGTCAGCGAAACTAATTGCTTGAAATGGTGACCAATGAAAACTAGCAAGTTTAGGCCATTACGTGCTACGTTGTGTTTGGAAGAGACTCTAAGTCCTGAGAATTCAGAGAGGAAACTTGACAACTGTACCCAACTCTACAACACTCTACCTTTGGTATTTTTTTAAAGTGATCTCTACACCCAGGGTGGGGCTCAAACCCACAACCCCGCGATCAAGACGCGCCCCTACAGCACTCCACCTTGCGCGCAACTACAGCATGGTGAGACCTGTCTGCACGTCGGGAAGTCCTCCAGGGCACCGTGCAGGGAAGGGCAGTCCTTGGAGGTAGACATCCAGGCTCTGCTGCTTCCGAGCTCCGTGACCTGGGGCCAGTCTTCGGGCCTCTCTCAGACTTGAGCTCCTCTTCTGTAAAATGGGACAGGAAGATAATAAAGATACTCTCCTCATAGGGTTGTTGTGAGAATAGCACGGTGGGACAGTTTTCAGACATAAGCAGATCCTCAAATAGTCTAATTACTGATAGCAGTAAAGCTATGTGGAGCGAGAATGGGTTGTCCCGGGGAGGCGGTGAGTCTCCTCCAGTCACCAATGGTGTTCAAACTCTGGCTCAAAACTGTACAAAGAATTCCGTTCTCGAAGGGAGTAAATCCTAGAACTAGGTGACATGGATCCTTTGCCACTTGGATCCCAAGCTTAATTGTCAGGAGACCCGTGGCCCTTGAGAACAACGGGGTGTTAGCCAAGTGGGAAGAGGGCAAATGTAATGCCCCAGAAGATGGGAACGGTGGGAGCAGAGACGTGGGGATGGCACGGACCACGAAGGCCTTGCTCGGATACTCCAAAACTTCCTCCTGCTTGGCTTCTCGGTCCTTCTTGATGGGCCGTTCCTCATCTGCAGCTTCCAGAGGCACACCTGGGGTTGGCAGTAACTCCAAGGATTTCCACTTATGTGTACCTGAGTTTCATATGAGGGAAGGGAATTTTGTCATACGGTTTCCTTGTCAATACAAACAGGTTTGGGGTTTGGTTTTTTGTTTTGGGTTTTTGGGGTTTTTTGTTTTTTTTTTTGTCTTTGCTTTACTATATACTATTTTTTTTAAGTGTAGTTGACACACAGTGTCACATTCGTTTCAGTCGTACAACTTAGCGATTTGACAATGTATCCATTATGCTCCACCAACCAGTTTTAACCATGAGGGTTCACTCCTGCTCGTCAGGGCAGTTTTCCAATGGGCCTCACTGACTTCCTAATGATCGCTCGTGAATTCAACCCAGCCAACCTTGCTCTCCCCCAAACAAACCAGCCGAGGTCCTCTACCACCTTGTGCAGCCTCTGTGTGGGGCTGTGCTTTGGAGATGGAGCTGCCGAAGGAAAGGCGTTTCGCCAGGGGAGCGGGCTTTGCCACGCCCAAGAGTTTATAAAGTTTCCTTTTTAGTGGACATCATAAAAGAAAAGAACTGATGTTGCACAACAGTTACCAGCAAAACTAACAGGAGAGGATGATGGTTCTGCATTAGCCTGATGCAGAGGCTTCTGAACTCCCGCCCCAGGGACCAAAGAGAACGTGCTCCGGACATTCTGCTCGGAGGCTGAAAGTGATGCTTACTTACGTAATGTGCAAAGCTGCGCTTCAAAAAAACCCCGACCTCCTCTGTAGGACTGCTTGAAAAACAACGAATTGGAAACAACCTCGGACATTTTGCCCTCGCTCTGTTCAGTTACAAGTGGCTGCTTCGAGAACAGTTGAGAGTGGGCTGCTGGAAGGGGGAGGGGAGCGGGACGACAGGCCCGGAGGTCCAGATGGAGCCCTTTGCAGATGGCGACGATCTCATGGGCCGCAAAGGAGACTGACATTTGGGATCCCCCCACCCTTGCTTCCATGAGGCCCGGGGACCCCCTGGGTGAGGAGGGAAATCCCATGCTCCCCGTGGCACCGTGCCCCTTTGCAACCCATGGTTTTGGTGGCGGTTCTCTGCCGAGCTGGGCTTTGTCTTTTGAAGCCACCGACAGAGGAGATCAGTCCTGTTCTGCTCCGCAGGGCATGCCCAACAGGAAAGGTCATTACGTCCTCTGCTGCTTACCTGGCTCGCTCTGCACAGAAACGTGAGTCCTGCGACAAGGGCGGGCCGCTCCCCGGCTTTCAGCAATGACTCAAGTCTGTCTTGTTCATCGGGGCATCCCCAGCACTGTGCACGGTATCCCATCCATTGTGGGCCCTCAGGAAGCGCATGTGGTATGAGGGCTGCTCTGTGCCGTGAGGTTGGTTGCCTGGCGGCCACCGAGACACCATCGGTATTGTGGGGATCAGGGAGGGGCGGGGTTGTGCTGGGCTATGTTCCATTACCCCACAGAGAAGCAGGTTTGCTGAGAGAGGGGGTACAAGAGAGGGGGGCAGTAAGGGCCCTGAGAACCACGCATCCCCTCCCTCACTGGTGAGCAAAACCCCGTTTCCTGCCCTAATTGGGGGCTGTATTCTTTCCTCGCTCATCTAAAGGGACCAGCAGAACTTTCCCTGCCTACCCTCCAAGAGGTGCAGGGCCAAGACGGGATGTCACACGGATACCGACTTCATTCTGATGACCGCCCAACCCCTCGCAAAAACTCATACCAGGAGCTGCCAGCACCCTCGAGGACTTAGGTTCGGGCCGCAGTGACAAAATGCCTCGTCAACAACAGACTCACATCCTGAAGGCTGAGAAACCCAAGATCAAGGTGCTGGCAATTTGCTGCCCTGTGAGGGCTCTCTTCCTGAGGAGAGCCACCTTCTCATTGTATCTTCGAAGCTCTGGTCTCTTCCTCTTCCTCTTTGGGCACTAATCTCACCCTCACGACCTCACCTAAACCTAATGACCTCCCAAAGGCCCCACCTCCAAATACCATCCATCACACTTGGGCTTAGGGCCTCAACACATGAATGGGAATCAGGGAGGAGACAGTCAGTCCTAAGAGCTTAGAAACCCTTCTCGGAAAGAACCAGGGTATTAACTGCTCACTGGTCAGTGAAGGCAATAGGTCCTGAGCTGCCTCATGCCCCTCACGTGCTCAGGCTCCGGGGGACTGAGAACAGGCCCATCCAAAGAGGCACAAAGGACAGCAAGTCTAAGTGTAGTCCGCTCCGTCCTGCACAGGTAGGCGGGCTTGCTTGGCCGGTAAGACCAAGGACCCTCCTTACCCTCTTACCTTTTACAGATTAATACATATGCCTGAGTAAAAGAGAACTCAACCCTGAATACTGGGCTTCATTTTTTTTTTTTCCTAAATGAAAGACTCAACAAGAAAAACTTTGGGGCCAACTTGAATATACAGACTTTTAGGAATAAAGATAGAAAAGTCAAATACTACTCATCATATTTAATTTACTATGTACAACAAATTTTAAAACCACACGTCCTATAAAGTAACAGAGAAAGATTACTTGTTTCCTCTCTTGCATTTCATGAAAGTTTTGTTTGAACTCCTCAAGCTCATTTTCAACATCACTGTCTTCATCACGAGAGCTACTCTGAGTTCTCCCCACAGTTTCCCAGAGCCTGTCACCTTTAATTACTACATTGTTTGAAATCAAGCACTTTTTTGAATTCATGTTTCTTACTGTCACTGGAAATTTATTCTGAACCACAAGTACCCACTTGCATAACCCACTGTAAGATAAACTTTCTAAGTTTCCTGTATGAGTGTATATATGACTTCTATAACATAACCACTCAGTACCATTGTGATCAGTGATCTTTAAAAAAGTTTGCCCTGAAGAGCACCTGGGTGGCTCAGTCAGTTAAGCATCTGACTCTTGATTTCGGCTCAGGTCATGATCTCAGGGTCATGGAATCGAGCCCTGTGTCGAGCTCTGTGCTCAGCGGGAAGTCTGTTTGAGATTCTCTCTCTCCCTCTCTCCCTCCCCACCCCCCTCTCAAATGAATCAATACATCTTTAAAAAATAAAAATAAAATAAAAAGTTCCCGGTACTCCAATCTGTGAAGGCCTTGCCCCAGGAGAAATTAGTACATTTCTATTCATTTCTTTGCTTCC
This sequence comes from Phoca vitulina, assembly GCF_004348235.1. Lineage (NCBI taxonomy): Eukaryota > Metazoa > Chordata > Mammalia > Carnivora > Phocidae > Phoca > Phoca vitulina. The sequence goes on from NW_022589723.1 coordinate 28,916,316, forward strand.
TTTTAAACAAATTCTGTCAAGTGATCCCCTTACCAATCTAAAAATAACATTGACGGAGTTCCTTTGGGGACTTTGTATATTCTCCAAATAGTATTTTGTTATTCAAAAATACAATCATGGAGAGAACAGCCTGTAACTGAGAGCTTATCTCGGGCCACTCCCTCTTTTCTGAAGGATAAATTTAGGGAAGTGGTACATCAACAGGGCCTTTGGAAAAAGTGATACTGTCTAATTACTTAAGTCCTTGTTTCCTTCTGAGAAGATTGATGATGGATCTCCCTAGATGCCAGGAGGGTCTTTCAGAGCGCAGCTTCATCAGGGGACCTCACTTCTTGACTGAGGCATAATCTGCCACTGCTGAGCTCCTGAGCTCAGTCTCTAGCCCATCTAGTGGCTCAGGACTGTGTTTATGTTTAATAGAGGCAGAGGAGACCAACATGAGCTGGACAATGTATCTTCCTGGAATATTATTGGCCTATGCAAAACTGTATGAGATGTGACTTCTGAAGTTCCAGGCACAGAGATCTCTCTGCTTGGTGCTATCGTTGTGAGGTTCTGACAGCAACTTCGATATGGGTACTTATCCCCCCACCAACCAATTCTCCGACACCAGCTGGGTGCCCCACAGTTCACCTCAATTCTGACTCTGTCCCCTGGGAGGTAGCATCAGATGCCCCAAGTTAGGGGTTCAGTCCCACAGGACACCAACTGCAAATCCAGATTATCACCTGTGCCTCTGACTGACCCGATATAGATCAGAGGTTCCCATGACCCCTTCTTTGGGTTCATTTAATTTGCAAGAGCAGCTCGCAGAACTCAGAAGGATGTTCCATTTACTAGAGTACCAGTTTATTATAAAAGAATAAAATCCAGAAGCAGCCAAATGAAAGAAGGACATAGGGCAAGGTATGGGGAAGGGAGAGCAGCTTCCATGCTCTCTGAGCATGCCACTGTCCCTAAATCTCCACGTGTTCACCAGCTCTGAAGCTCTCTGAACCCCCATCCTTTTGGGTTTTTATGGAGGCTTCATTGCATAGGAATGATTGATTAAATCATTGGCAATTGGTGATGGAATTCAATCTCCAACCCCTCTTCCCTCCTGACGTCAGGGGTGGGACTGAACGTTCTAATCCTCCAATCACATGCTTGGCTCCCCAGGCAACCAGCCCCCATCCTTAGGATACCTAGAGACTTTCAAAAAGTCACCTCATTAACATAGTGAGAGACACCTTTCTGGCTCTTATCGCAGGAAATTCCAAGGGTTTTAGGAGCTCTGTGCCAGAAACAGGGATGGAGACCAAATAGAGATTTCTTATTATAAATCACAATAGCACAAGTTACTTATGAAATTTTTACATGATCCTGGAAGGAAAAACTCTCTTAATCAGAAGATTATGGGTAGAATAATAACAAGTACAATTTCTATTTATTAAGTACCTTCTTCTATTGAGTACTTACAGTATGGCAAACATTATGCAAAGAATCTTAAATGCAGTATCTTGTTTATTTTCTTCTTCCAGCATTTTGTATTAAAATGTTAATTCATTTATTTTCATTCTTGTTTTTCCAGTAAGGTAGTTTAAGGCTATACATTTACCTCTGGGTACTGCTTCATCTGCATCTCACAAGTTTTGTTTATGTAGTCCTTCCATAGGTATTCAAGTCTAAATATTTTATAATTTTTATTAAGACTTTCTCTTTAATCCACAATATATTTAGGGGTATGTTTGTTTCTAATTTAATAATGTTGTGGAGGGAGAATATAATTTGTGGGGCGCCTGGGTGGCTCAGTCAGTTAAGCGTCTGATTCTCGATTTTGGCTCAGGTCACGATCTCAGAGTTGTGAGATCGAGCCCCGCGTTGGGCTCCATCTCAGAGAGAGAGAATCATTTTAAGATTCTCTCTCTCCCTCCCCTTCTGCCCCATCCCCCCTCCCAAATATATATATAATTTACATACTATAAATTATTTAAAATTTGTAGAGACTTCCTTTGCTAGAACAGTCAACTTGCTTGAAAAGGATATGTATCCTCCATTCAAATGCAGGCTTGCATATATTTATACTGGGTCAGGTTTACTAAATTAGCTCTTCATATCTTACAAATCTTTCCTCTTTTTTGGTTGCTTGATCCATCAACTCCTGATAAAAGTATATTAAAAATATTTTACTCTAAATATGAATTTATCAACTCCTATTAGGTAAATTATAAATTTACTCATGTTAAATGCATACAAATTCATAATTGTTATATATTCTTAATGGGATGTTGCTTTTATAATTAAGTATTATCTTTGCTTATTCCTAATAATGCTTTGGTCTTAAATTTTATTTGGTCTCATATAAATATCGTGAGACATGTATATTCGTTTCCTAGAGCTGCAGTAACAAATCACCACAAACTGGGTGGCTTAAACCAATAGAAATTTATTCTCTCACAGCTCTGTCAGAAACCAAGGTGTTGGGATGGCAGTGCTCCCTCCAAATCCTGTAGGGGAGCACCCTTCCCTGCCTCTTCAGCTCCTGGTATCGCCCAGCATTCCGTGGAGGGCACTATTTATAACTCCAGTCTCTGCCTCCACTGCCACGGGGCTGTTCTCCTCTGTGTCTATGTCTCTCCCTGGGTTATAAGGGCACCAGTCACCTTGGATGAAGGGCCCACCCTACTCCAGTCTGACCTCATCTGAACTAATTACCTCTGCAATGACTGTCTCCAAATAAGGTCACTTTCTGGGGTGCTGGCGGTTAGGACTCAAACATATTACTTGGGGGTCACAATTCAGCCCATAACAATATTTTCGGTTTGCCCTGGGTGGGTATATCTTTTCTGACATCTATTTTCAGTCTTTTTTGTGGCTTTGCTTTAGGTGCACCTCAGAAATTTGTTCATTTGTTTAACCTAATCTAATAGTCTTTTGATAGGTAATCTGTTTACATTTATTATAATAACTAATATATTTTAACAAATTTCTGCCATGTTTTGTTTTCTATTTACCAACCCCCCCCCTTTTTTCTGCTTCATTTTTTTTTTGTCTCCTTCCAGTTGTCTTAACCCAGACTTCCCCCCAAAGGCAGAGTCTGAGATAAGGGCTTGTCTGCGGCTTGTTTATTTTAGGAAATGATTCAAGGATAGGGGCAGAGGAGGAGGCTGGGAAGAACGAAACAGGGTCAAGAGAAAGCTAATCGCCATCCCCCCGGGGTCCCTGGGAGGAAGTATATAGAATCCATGGCAGGCTTGCCCACAGACAAGTTAATGGTGGCTTTTGGGCACAGCTGTGTCATTTGCATTTCCTCCGCATCATACGTGCCTGGCATGTGTCTGGAGCAGAGGATACGCCTCACCGTCCAGCCACCACCTTGGCTGTCTGTCACGTAACTTGCACACAATCCCATGAGGCACTTGATCACCTCTGTTTTAGAAATGCACAAATTGAGGCTCAGGGAGGTGACATCACGTGCCTGAAGTCATGCGGCTAATGGTGATGGAGCCAGAAAGCAGACTCTGGTCTATTTGATTCCACAGCCATTTCTCTTAAGCATGAGCTCCGCCACCTTACGTGGTCCTGCCTGTGTGCTGAGGCTAGCCCTCATTTACTTGCGTTTCCAGGTCATTTATCTCAAACTTCATCGGTGCAACTTTTCCACAAAGAGGAACAACAACGCAACCAAGCTACTAAATGGTCTCTGTGTGGGTTTGAACCCGTCTCTGTCCAAACAGGAGTATTCTAGAGAGACTGAGAATTACAGAAGCCAAGAGATGTCTTAAACCTTTATTCAAAGAAGGACTTATGTTTTTGTTTTTTGTTTGTTTTTGGCCCACAGCTCTGTCTACTCCCCCAAAGAGTATGGATTTCTAAGTGAATCAGGTAATTACTGACTAAGGCAGGGACTACTGCGATTGAGAAATTAACCATGTCTGTTTTTCTTCTGCAAGCTCACTGGAAAAGAATGTGAGGTATTTTCCCCTCTTCCTCTCCAGAGGCCCTTGTGTTTTGTAGGGCCGGGCTTCTCTTACCCCAGGGGCAAGTTAGAGGCCTTTCTTGGATTTTCTAAGGGTCTGGAGACTTAACACTAATTCTTAGAGATGGAGAGGGCCGGGGAGGGAACCGGGGCTCAGAGGTCATTGAGGGCTGGCAGGACCCATGAGTGCTGCAGGTGGCAGGGCCTTTGGGGAGTGGCTAAGATGGGGGAGAGAGATGGTTAGGGACTGGACACCCCCTGTGGCCTTTGATTTGGGGAGGATGCTGTGAGCAGCAACAGGAGTTAACGGGTCCACCAGGGCTTGGACAATGAGCAACTTCGCACTGAACAGGATGGGCCTGATCAAGGTTCTGCCAAGGTTCTTGGAATCCCCAATGGTCTGGAATCCTGAAGGCCTCAGAGCTCCGCATGGCAGGAGAGTGAAGGCCCCGAAAAGCGGCTGGGACTGAATTTCCTGAGGTCCTCATAGGTGGGTCTTAGTATGACTTCATTTAATTTAGAAAACTCGCGAAATGTGTCATGGAGTGCATTCCCAAGTGCTGTGGGACAATTTACATCAGTTACGTTAATAATGACCAAATCCCAAGGGGAATTTTTCTAACATAGTTGGGAAAACAGGTCTTACTTTTTTTAATCCTTTGGAGATGGATGATCGATAATTGACAGGATATAACTATCCCAAGCCCTTCTTCTGGTAAAAATATCCTCTATCCTGGTAATTTAAATTCCAAATTACCTCCAGATGAGGCTTTAAAAACACCCTGGAATTAAATCCACACCAAATGGAGTTTCTGTGGGAAGCTTTGCTGACTCCGAGGACGGCCTGTGACTTTTCGAAAGGCCGGGATGTGGACTGTGCTAGAAATGCGACTTGGGGCCCCAAGAACCCTCATCTGCATGACTCAGCCGGGGGCTGCCGGCCCTGGAGGCTTGCCCAGAGCTGAACGGTCAACTGGAAGCGCCTTAGGAGGAGGCACTGGGAAATATCTCTGGAATCTCATGACCCTTTCTCACCTACCCTTATTAGACCAGAGAGGCAGGACTCGGGAGTGGGGGCCACTGGGCAGGAGGCTGGGCCCAGGGGTTGGAAGGCAGCCAGGACAAAGCATCTGTGTACCTGCATCGGCATGTGTGTGCATCTCTGTGGCTGGAGAGTGTCAGACAGGCTGGATGTGTGTCTGTGTGTGTCTGTGTGACAGCGTGTGTGTGTGTGTGACTCTGTACGTGCGTGTCCGTGGGGGTCAGGAATGCATTGAATCAAGTCTTAGTTTTCTAAGCCAGGTGGTTCACAGGATCAGTGGCCCACCTCCTCCATCGGGATGCCACCTCCGGGAGGTGCAGGCCACCTGCAAGCCCAGCTGGAGGCTGTGGGCAAGGAAGGCAGGGACGAGAAGACTGGAACTTCTGCTTGGCTGAGAGGGAGGAAGGGGAAGGAGCTGGGAGGAAGGTGAGGAGTGAGGGGACCACAGCCTCAGCAAGGGGCTGGGGAAGCCCAGGAGCCACAGGGAGGCCAAACAGCTCTCAAAATGCACCTGCCAGTTTCTAGGAGAGGAGCCGGGCTCCTACCTCTCCCCTCCTTCCCTGTCTTGCCACCGGGAATATGGGGAGAACATCTTTATTTTCTAGTAACTGCTTTGGTTAGGCACGGGGCTGGGTGCTTTCCACTTGCCATCTCGATGTGCTTGCTCGCTGTGACCCTGTGCTTTGTGGTCCGCATCTTAAAGATGCAGAAACTGAGGCTCAGAGGGGGGAGGTGGGTTGCTCAAGGTCACCGGCTGATGGGTGTCAGAGCTGAGGTGAACCCGTGTGTGCTGAAGGCCAGAGGTGACATGTCACCCGACAGTCCTCTGCCTCTGGGTTGCCTTCTCTCTGCATGTAGATGCGCACACTCTCTCTCGTACACAGCGTTGGGCCCTTTATGGAAGATGACAGCTCAGATCGCCAGGGTTTCCACGTGACGGTGGTCTCTGTTTATGATACACACACACACCAACAACAACACAACTTTAGACCTAGTGAAAATTAGCCATGCTTCTATACCCCTCTCTTCTCTCTGGGGATGGGGGAAAAAAAAACAAGCTTCTAATCAGCCTAAGGTTAGGAACATGAACTTTGGAATCAGACAGCCTGGAACTTGAATCTCCATTTAGGAGCTCTGTGGCCCTGGATGAGTCAGTCAGCTTTTCTACACTTCAGTTTCTTCATCTAAAAAATGGGGTAATAGTCTTTACCTCATCAGCTGTTGTGTGGATGAAATGAGGCAATGCGTACACATGCACAGCATTTGGCAGCCAATAATCACTCGGTAACTGGAAGCTGTAATTATTTCTGATAATCATGGCGGTAGCAACAAAACCAACCCAAGCATCTGGATGATCACAAAAAACAAGGTGAACTCGGTTCTATGCAGGGAGAAGGAGGTGACAGCTGTGTTGTTGACAAAACCAGAGAGAGAGAGAGAGGAGGTGAGCAGCCTGCTGACTAGAAGAGGGAAGGCACAGATGTCAGGGACCCCTAACCTTGAGGTGGAAAGTTCTGGCATGGATCTGGATGCATGTCCTAATTTTCACCTCTTCTGCTCTCAGAGTGTTACTGGGGCACGCCGAGTGCTGGGCATTGACATGGATAGGACAAGTGTGACCCACAGTAAGGGCTGGAAGCCAATACTGGGAGGGAAAGTGACTGGCACCAGGTGCCAGAGTGTGTCTGCTCTTTGTCCCAACACCTGTCAGCTGGGAAGTCTGCACGTCATCAGTGCGACAGGGGATGACCAGCCCAGAGCGAAGACCCAACCAGAGACCAGCAGTGGCATCTGTCAACACCACTAGGTCCCCAGGGGGATGCATTTTTAGGGGATTTATTGTCTTGAGTAACAAAAAAGTTTTCCTGAGCATTGTGAAAAAGTATATTAAGACAAGGTAGAAAAAGTATGAAAGTGAAACAGTGATATGGAGATATGGATATACACACATACAAACTTCATTACAGACGTTTTCAAACACACACAAAAGTCATAGAAATAGCATGATGAACCCCCATGTCCCCATGACCTGCCTTCGACAACCACAGTAGTGTGTGCATGAGAGTCCCAATTAAAGCAACATGGCTTTAACAGCCTTCCACTGTGTTAATGAGCTCCAGCGATTCCATAACGCAAATGTGTTACATCTCCTGATATCCACGCACCTGAAATTACTCCCCATCTCCTTCCCCAACTGCCTTGAGCATCGATCTGAATGAAGTAAGAAAAAGACAAGTTAATTTACCCCAAATCATACAGGAAGCTCAACCAGCACCTGAAACACAGGTGTTCCATAAGCATTGAAGTAATAATAATAATAACAGAATAAGAGCTCATGTTTATTGAGCACTTACTATGTGCTTGCTCACTGAATTCTCACACCAGGCCCGTAACATGGATCTTATCTTCATCCCTGTTCTACCAATGAGGAAACTGGACACAAAGATGTTCAGCCACTTGCCTAATTCCACAGTTAGAGCAGAGCGAGGGCTTAGACCCAAGCATTGTGGACTCCAGAGTCTGTCTTCTTAATCAGGTGACCCCTGAAACAAAGCCCGGCATGGGCAAAATGATTCCTGCTGGGAAAGATGAGGATGGAGAGAAAGTCACTCGGACAGAACGCTGCTGTGGGACCAGGCACTGGGCTAACGGTTCCCCTATAATGTCCTCACAACCCCCTGCCACAAGAGCCTATAGCCTTCATTAGGAGATGACATTAGCCTTCTCCCCAAATGAGGAGGCTTCCTGGTTTCATCAGTGACAGGCCTTGCGTGGGATTCCAAATTTTGAAAAAACAAAAAAAACCTTATGTGTAAATAAATCTGCATAGAAAAAAATCAGGAAAAATATCCACCAAATATCAACAAGTGCTTATCCTCACCCACCCACAGAGGAAGGGTCAGGGGGGCTCTGGGGGTTTTTCTTTTCTTTTTGTTAATCTCATTTTCCTAATCTCTCTACCATGAATTCTTTGTGTTACAGAGAGTAAAGGAAGGAAAGAAGGGGAAGAGGGAAAAAAGAAAGGGAGAGAAAATGGTACTCCAAGGCCGCCCTCAGCGAGCCGGGGCCGGGGCCGGGGTGGGCGTGAGGGCAGCAGGTGCAGCGAACGGGAACATCGGGCAACATGAGATGGGCAGCCCCAGGGGACAGCAGGCTCAGGTTAGGCCCAGACTGGCTTTAGAGGTCATGGTGCACGGGTGCACGCGTCCTCATAGGACCCGGGGGGCACCCAGAGGGCACAGCAAGTCAGCTTGTGTAAAAATATGCAGTGCAGCCCAGTTAAGGTTTCTGGAGGGGCCTACGCCATGGGAAGCAGCCGCCCTCGCCCTCGGAGGCCTCCGGGCCCACGTTCATTTGGCAGGTCCTCCCAGAGGCCGGGGCTGTTTGTTCTCAAGAGCTGCATCTTAGGGATTAAAAATAACCCTGGGGCTTGGCTGCCTTCTCCGTGCCCTGGGGGCAGAGATGGGCTGTGCTCCTAGTCTGGGCAGGATGGCACTTTTACCCCCCACGTTCCCCTGCCCGGGTAACCACCCTCCGTCATGAGCACTTGATGGAAAGGGAAGGAAAGAAAGGGACTTGGAATGTCGACCAGGTAGGAGAGCAACCTCACCAGAATAGCCACGCGGATGCCACTAAAATCGCAACGGAGCTGTCTTCAGAGACAATGACAGGCCCTTCACGGACCGCTGGGCGCCATACAAATGTCAGCTCGGCGGCAGCATGAGGAGGATTTGAAGAGGCCCACAAGCCTGGCTGCCCCCCACATGCGTACCGCAGTTCAGAATTCCACCATCAGAAGGGCTCCTTTCGGACGGACAAGTGACGTTACCAAAGTCCCCTGGGACAACGTCTGGGAGGGTGGGTGCTGGGGACCGACGACGGTAAGACTACCCGACGTTGGGTGAGACTGTTGTAATTTTAAAATCTTCCCAACACAGGGCCTCCCTCCCTGCTGATCCTTATCCCCACGGCTGAGGATCCACTGGTGAGTAGAGTTCACCCCCCTGCCGCCGGGAGAGCCCCCGAGAGGGGAAGGCAGGGGGGAGGCGTGGTGGTGATCAGAACCGTTGCTGCCTCATTATCGCCAGCCGGGGACCCCGGGCGCTCCTTGGCTCTCAGGACCCTGAGGAGGGGTGGGGGCAGGATCCACGCTGGGAGAGAGCCCACTCTGGAGATCTGGAGGAGGGGGCGGCAGGGACCGGGGCTTAGAGGCCAAGGACACACCTCACCGCCTCACGGTTCCACCCGGGCACCAGCCCGCCTCAAGGACAATGCGGGAGAGATGGTGCTGGAGCAACGCGTCCCACGTGCGGGGACAAAAAGGCTGCAGTTGTTGTGATGCTGCCGGAAGCGCCGTGCTGAGAGACAGGGCGTGACGGATTGTTGACGGCCGCCATGGTGCCAGGTTAGGGCAGGAGGGGACGTGCGTTTCAAGCATTGGCCATCCCTGCTTTGTCCCCACCTGGAACCGCACAGTAAGGGGAATGACGGCAGTGGCCCCGCGGAGGAGGGGAGCGGGGGGAGGGCCAGACCACAACCAGACACTTCCTGCCTTGATAGCAAGTTATCAAGACAACCGCTCAGACAGCCTGATGCCTCGAGCGGATGGTGTGCAACCGGCGAGAGTCACCTTTCCCGCCAGGGCAATGAAGTCCCGGCCTGAGAGCCCGAGGAGGACCCTGAGGGAAAGGCGTTAGAAGCGAGGCATGCCAGGGGTCCCAAAGCAGTCGGGGTTTCGCAGCCGTGTCCATCTTCAGTCACTGATGCTTTCTGGAGAGTCAGTGTGGAGAGGGAATGGGATATACAAGATGGTGAGAAAGTGCCCCAAAAGATGAAGCCAAGGGAGCCCCTTGGGATGAATGGGAGGGTTCCACGTGCTCTCGGGAGGTGGCTCTCCTGGCCTCTGAGAGTTTCTGGAAGGCTGGATGGGGAGGAAGAAGAACTCTTAGGTGGACAGGACAACTCCCATCGCCCCAGGACTTGGGCTTCTCATGGGGAAAGCGTGTGAGGCCCAGCAGTCTCCCGGCCTGCACCCTAACACCTGTTTGCTGGGCATCCCTGGCCCCGACTGGCTTCCTGCCCTCCTTCCCCAGCAGGGCCGCCTGCACCTTCAGAACACTTCTTTGCCTCTCTTGCTTTCCTTTCTCAAGCCCCCAAACTCACTCCCTCGTGCCTTTAACATGATGCCCTCAGCTCCTTTTTTACTGTAAAGACCAAGCTGGGACCCCCTCGGCTTTCCTCTTTTCTCCTATGTCTCTACCTTCACCTTCACCATCCTGCTACCACTGTGGAACGTTGTCCCCTCTGTTCCAAGGAGAGCCCCCCACCCACCTGCATCTTCCATCCCATCAACCTGCTGTTCCCTCCTCCAGGGTTTTCTGGCTCTTTCTCCCTAGAGACACCACCCTGCTTTAGAGAGCTCCCCTGACAGGCTGTAGCCTTGCACCTGGAGACTTTGGAGCCAAGTACCAACACCTCCCTTCCCTTCGTTGCCAAATACAGCGTGTTTCTGGCTTGAGAGGTTGGTTGGCTGCTTGCTTGCTTGCTTGATGGATGGATGGATTGATTGCTGCAAAAGCCACCTCCACCTTCCCGCCCCTCCCGCCCTGACTCTGCCTCGGAGCCCGAGCACAAAGCGTTCCTTATCACCAAGCCCTGGGCTCCGGCCAGCCCTGGAGTCTCTTCCCTCCAGCCCACAGACGCCTCACCCGCCTTTGCCCCATGGTTCCCATGCACCTCGTGACCTCAGGCACCCAGGTGTTCCTGGAATTCTGAGCATGACTCAGAACAGACAGTTCTGTCACTCCACACAGAGCAGCCTCAGCTTGTCACAAAGCCTCTGTTTCCCGGGTCAAATGGTGATAATCACACCTGCCTCACAGGGTGAAGACAAAATAGAATAATCAATGTAAAACGCTTAGCATAGTGCTCGACAACATTAAGTGTTCAATAGATAATAATCATCACTAACTGTCTTAGAGAACTAATGCATACCTCTGGTTACGGGCAGCTCACCACCTCATTAGGTAGCCAGTTCACTGTCGATATCACTCGAATTTTGAGCAAGTTTTCGCTTATTTTGTTAACATCTACAACATAATACAATGTTCAAAGCACTCCCTAAGTGCTTTACAAATTTTAACTATTTTAACCCTTATGACAACACTATGAGGTATCCCCGTTTTACAGATAAGGGAACTAAGGCACAGAGAGACTAAGTAATTTGCCCAAGGCCACAGAGTTGGTGAGTGACAGAGCCAGGAATTGAACCCAGGCAGTCTGACTCCAGAATTCTTGTTTTACTCTATACACAGCTGTCTGTTGGGTCAAGTTTAATTAAAAGGATATAAATTAACTCCTGCTCATGGGAGTGCCCTGAAGTAACACAGAACAGTCCCCATACTGACTTCATTCAAGTCCAGACACTGCATCTGATTTATCTTTGTTTCTTCCTTCGTTCATTAAAAGAGCACTTAGGGAATATCTAGTATGTACCTGGCAATATGGCGCCCCTGAGGCCCAGTGGTGAACAAGACAAGCATGGCCCCTGATCTCGCATTCCTGCTCGTGCCTTTCAGCTGCTGACAGTGCTGGCACACAGTGAAGTTCTGAGGACTAGAGTGGGCTCAGTCTCTGCATAAAAGCCCCCCATTCCTGGCGGCTCCCGTAATCCCTTTCCCCAAGGGGTTATGGCAGGAACACAAAATTCCACTAGAAGGTGCTGTTCAGTAGAGATGCCTTCCACGCAATAAGGGATATTTGAAGGGCGGTGTTGGGGTTGTTTAGGGAATCCTGGAGGTTTTAGAGACCGAGGGAATCACTTGCATTTTACTAGAGAGCTCCTTGAGCAGAGCCAAGTCCCCTGAGTCCAGCACACTGATGGCCACAGCCAGCTTGCTGGGCCCTGGGGGGAACTTCCTGGGAGGCACCAGCCTCCCCACTTGGCTCCTGACCAGCCAGCCCGGCCATGCCCCTCCCTCTCCATGCCTGCCCTGAGGGCACCACTTTCCCCATCCCCAAAGTCTCGCAGCCAAGAGTGAGATAAAGGTCTGGTGGAAGAAACACCTGATTTCAGGCTTGGAGGAGCTCGGGATAATGGGGTAAGATGAACCAGTATAGGACAGCCATAACCTTTGGGATAATCTTTTTTGGGGCTAGAAATCTACAAGCTAACGTGTACCTTCGGTGTCTGAGTTCTAATCAAATAGCAAATAGGTAAGTCAAACAGGGGAGTCCTCTGGAGCATTAAATAATTACTATGTGGTGGTGTTCAACAAAGCCCACGTATGACTTTGAAAGGACGTACTGTCCTCTCTTTTGCCTATTTCTAAGTTCTGGATAGTTTTTCTCAGCAATAGCTTGTGTCTCTAGCTGAGGTTGTCTTGTGTGTTTACTTATCACCAGTCTCAACCTACTAGCATAAAAGCTCTAGGAAGGCATGAACTCTGTCAACCTGGATGACCACCATGTCCCCGTATTCTACTTCAGTTCCAGGTGCCAAGTAAGTGTTCGATAAATATTTGTTGAGTAAAGAAAATCAGATATAATCAAAAGTTGTGCTTGGAAACAAAGAATAGAGGTTATTAGGGGCTAGTGAGTGGGGGCATGGGGAGTTATTGTTCAGTGGGACAGAGGTTCAGTTTGAGATGACGAAAACATTCTGGAGATGGATGCTGGTAATGGTCACACAACAATGTGAGTGTACTTAATGCCACTGAGCTGTACCCTTAAAAATGGTTAAAATGTGGGCGCCTGGGTGGCTCAGTTGGTTAAGCGACTGCCTTCGGCTCAGGTCATGATCCTGGAGTCCCTGGATCGAGTCCCGCATCGGGCTCCCTGCTCGGCAGGGAGTCTGCTTCTCCCTGACCCTCCCGACCCTCCCCGCTCTCATATAAATAAATAAATAAATAAATAAATAAATAAATAAATAAATAAAAT